>NW_010558651.1:6237-7559 GCF_000687285.1 Phaethon lepturus
TGCCGTTTCTCCTCTCGGGGCACTGCACAGCCGCAATGGGGGAACAGTCACAGCCCAAATCCCGCTGCCGCAAGGCAAGCCCCGGTCTGGGTTCTTGACATCCACCATTCCTTTGGGTTCCTATCTCTTGTTTGTGATACCAAAGAAAACAACAAACACGGAAAATGTTGAAAACCATACTGGAAGGAAATGATTGAAAATTATTTTAATCCTTTGATCCTGTATAGACAACCTGTTGTGTTGGACTGCCAATCCCATTTTCTTCAGCGCTACCCAAGACCCCGAGATTGACATGACTCAGCTCTTAAATAAGGAAGAATTAACATCCTACACAAATTCTGAGGTTGCTAAGGCCTGTTTAATATATAAACACAACTCATTGCCCTTCTTTTTATTTTGTTAGATTGATTCCCACTTACGACCACAGTCATTACACATTTTTTCCCGAGGCACCCCTGGAAGAGACGCAATTTCCCAGGTTCATCCCATCCACAGCACCCCTTGGGAACCAGGCTTTTCGGAGGTGCTGCGCTCAGTGCTTCGTCTGGGAGCCTTCCATGACATGAGGGCCAGGCCAGGCGCAGGGCCATCCGGGAGGATTTGATACCAGACAGGATTTCCCCTCAACTCGAGCAGCCCACCTCCTGCCCAGGCAGAGAGGGTGCTGCAGGACCCACCTTTCTACGGTGGGGGTGGGAGTTGGCATCCCATGGCTTCAGCATCGGGCCAACAGCCTGCGTGACGCCCACCTCCGTCCCACTTGGCTGGGCTGAGGAACACGCCAGCACGTCACCGTTGCGGTCCCTGCGAGGACCAGCACTACGAGTTTGGTGGTTTGTAAGTGGGGGACGGGCCACCACCCGTGGGCACACGCCGTGGGTGACTCACGACATTTTGGTGAGCCTTGTGAGCTTCTCCTCCGATCTAGCTCAGAAACCAGTTTAAAATGGAGAACTTCTGGGGGGATGTACAGCCCTCTCCAGGGGACTCCACCTGTTTGTGGGGTGGCACAGCGCCGGAGGGGCACTGCGGGGGGAGCAGATTACTTGGCCCTCAGCGGCGTCCAGCATCTCACCAGCGCCCAGCGACAAGCACCATCGCACTAAAGCCAGTTATTGCCACTGCTGTTCGCACGCTCTTAAATTTCCTGTCACCGGAGTGGGAAGAATTTTGGCCAAGCACATAGAAAGTAATATCATGAAGAGAAAGATGCTCCCGAGGGCACTCTCCTAGTGCTCTGACAGCCCCCCTGAATGCGGTGATGCAGAAAGGAACAGCAAACACCATCATTAAAAGCAGAAAGCCTGCAGAAAAGGAGCACT
>NW_010558651.1:7671-7948 GCF_000687285.1 Phaethon lepturus
GCACTAAACCCCCCCCCCATAACCTACTGCCATAAACTCCTGCCCCCCTCTATTCACTCCTTTACAAGCACAAGGAACTAAATTAATCAGATAGGCACATGTAATGAATAATTCAGACTCCTCTAATCATTAGTCATTTTTACTAAGCCCAGCGATTGCTTGTGCACATGGATGAGAAGAGGATCTTCAGTCACCCAATCCCAATTTCATACTGAATTCTTCATTACCCAAAATTGAGGCAGGCTTTGGAATTCATTATTTGCATCATAAAGCTTCC
>NW_010558651.1:7995-10998 GCF_000687285.1 Phaethon lepturus
GTCTCTGGAGTTATTTATAGCCCTTTATGTCACACACAAATTCCACAACACATAGCGATATACTTGCACTGCAGGAGGAGGCAGAATATCCCCTCTTGATTTAAAGGATTTAAATGTGTTTTTTCTCCCAAAACACACATTAATCTTAAATTCCAGGATTCTGATACAGGTGGTTTGCAGAAGCATCCGTGCCTGCCAGAACCAGAACGCAGGGTGCAAGTGCAAGTCCAAGCTGCTGCCAGCTGGGAGAGTGTAGCGGGGAGGGCAGGGACACCCCAAGCCTTAGCCTTTGACCCTCAGCATGGAAAACAGCAAGTAAACAAGGAGCAAACATCCCAAACAACAAATTCCTCTGAAATTTTTTCTACCAGCTGCAGGGGGAGCAGGATTTCCAGCAACCGCGGAGATGGCTGGGAAAGAGGCAGAGCTGTAAGTGAGACATAGAGTGAGCTTTGCAGCTTATCATTCAAGTAAGTTGTCTTCTTTTAAAATTTAATAAATTAAGGAGGAGGAAAGAAAAGCCACCCCAGCTGAATCAGATCAGCACAGAAGCATCCTAGCAGCAGGCAAAAACAGCAGCAGGGCACGGGTGCCACGGCCTCTCCATGCCCACCAGCCACATCAGCCCCCCCGAGAGGCTTAGCCACTGAGCTCGTTTTGCACTTTTTAAGCTTTGCTCCTGCCACATTGACTGCTGCCCTCTCCCCATCCACCTGCAGGGATGAGCACGGCACAGCTCAGGTAAAACCCAGCATACACGTCAGCTATCAGTGCAGCTGTGGCCCTCATACATTATGTCAGACCCAAAGCCGCTGGTTTGGCACGTGTCCTTCACACCAGAGAAGTCCAGATGTCTCCATCTTCCCAGGTGTCACGCTTGATGCTCTCCAGGTGGCACCTTGATTGCGCGAAGCTTTACTGATGGTGTTACCAGGGCTGGATCAGCTCCGCAGTTCAGCCCACCCAGCCTCTCCCTGCCTGTCGGGGCGTGCTTGCTGAGCCCGGCATGTTTTCATCATGCCTTTCTCTGTGAGGTGGTGAAGAAAGAATGCCAGTTAAGTCTGCTGGAAACAAAGGTATCCAGCTAATAACTCAGCCATTTAAGAAAGGGAAAAAACCCCAGGATGAGCTGGCCGGCTAGAGCCAGCGCTCAGCGCCGTCCCGGGCAGCGAGGACGCTCCTGCCTGCAGCTGCCAGACACATGCCCATCTTAGAGACGGTTAGAAATACTGTCCCCCTTCAGAAAACTAATCATTACCTGTAATCTAAATACAAGAGGAAAAGAGTTCATTTTCAGATCGAACTACTGCTTTTCAGCTTTACTGTTTCTAACGAGAGAAGCATGTTTCAGCATCATGATCCTTTTTGCAGCAATATAGGCATGACTTTTGTGCCTATATTTCAGCTGTTTTAGAAGTTCTTGTGACTTTCACAAGCATTGGGCGCACCAAATTTTGTTTGACTCAAACTTTCCATTGCATTAAATTCCCCTTTGGTGAGATGCTGCAGTCGCATCTGCCCTTTTCTTGCTCTGCCTCTTACTTCACGCTGAACTAACTCCCCTATACGTAATGGAGACGTTTCACTCTAGACAAGGGTAAAGACCAATTTCCTTCACTTTCAATTTAAAAAAAAAATCTGTTCTGCCCCAGAAAAGTACCAGTGCACAGACATTTGACTATATTTAAAGCAGGGAAGTTCCTCTTTCACTCCAAAATTGCTGTTTTGCTCACACTGAACCTGGGAAGTTCAGCAAGCATTTCTTTTCCTTATGACCTCCTTTCTAGCCAGTTTGCCCAATTTGTCTGACCTTTGCTGCTCTGTCTTGCCTTCGTTAAGGGCAGGTAGCTCAAGATCATCCATTTTAACAACGTGCCTCACTCCGTAATGGCCTGTGATTTTTACTTTTTGATTTTCACAACGCTCGCCTGTGTTAGCTGCAAAGCCTCGAGCGCGGCAGAGACGATGTGCAGAGAGGTGAGTGACAGCCGCCGGTCCCTCTCGAGATACGGGAGCCGCACATGTAGAGGATCAGTCTCTGGCGAATACTTGCCTGCTGATGTCCGACTGTTTCCCGTTCCCGAGGGGCTTCTCCCAGGGGCATCTGAAGGCCTTTATCAGAGAAATAAGGCGGGTGCCTTGAGATGTGCTCAGGGACATCAGTCATTGTCCCTCCTCCTCCTTGCACCCGCGCATCCTCACGCTCTCTCCTGCTGTTGCTGGGGACTTTGGGGGCCTGTCAAACCAAAGTGCTTCACCTCCCAGAGCACTGGAAGGATGATAAAGTTTCACAGGGTGTTTAAGCAGATATCAGAGCTGGGCAGAGGCCAGATATAAGGATGTTTGTCCTTTGCTTGCGCTCTCCATACAGGAATTGTAAACAGCGGTGGGATGATGGTGTCTCTATTTGTCATTTGGTCGATGTGCGATGCCACATGAGAATAGGAAGAAAGTACCAGGGTTTTTCCAGGGGTAGGGGAAAAAGGCTGACCCATAAGATTTGTATTGTATTTTTTTGAAGTGGGAGGCAAGGCATAAAAAAGTAAGGATTTTGATTCAAGGAAGAAGCACCATGGAAACCCATCCCTACACCGTGCACAGTTTGGGGCCAACAGCAAGTTTCTCACTGAATCAAATGTACAAATCGCCGAGCACCCCGAGCCGCACACTGGGATCTCCCAGGGGATGGTTGCTCCCTAACTCCCTCTGGGAGCTGCTCCATGCCCCGAAGCATACAGAGAGAGCTTGCTCCCTAATTTGTTTGAATGGTAAAACATAGACACTGTTCTCCTTTCTAGTGACAGCTGAACATTTTTTACCTGTCTAAACCACGGCAGTCAGCTCCATGGGTACTTTGCTTATCAGTATTGAAAACATCTGCTTTTCTTAGGTCTATATTTTGCCATTTCTATAGTCAGCTGTTATTTCAGTGCTTCTAGGCTGGAGCTGAGTCCCCGTGCTACGGCAGGCGTGGGGCTGGCTAGCTGCTCCTCAGGTCGTGCC
>NW_010558651.1:11049-11324 GCF_000687285.1 Phaethon lepturus
CCAGGGCCGCAGCCGAGCCCCAGCACGCCAAGGCAGGGAGGGACACGGAGGAGCTGCGCTCCCCACCCACACGGGGCATTTTGTTGTGACAGTCCCCTTCCACTCCCTCCCGTCTCCGCCACGCCTCCGCCCGCGTCTCTCTGCCCCTGCCCGCCGGGCTGCGCTCGCAGCCGCACCGGCACCCTCCCGGTGCGGGGCTTGTGCCTACTGGAAAGGAAGAAAGTGTTCGCCGTGTCCAGCTTGTGGCTGGGAGGAAAAACCGCCCTTCCCCCCCC
>NW_010558651.1:11409-11827 GCF_000687285.1 Phaethon lepturus
TCACTCATGGTTCCACGTGGACGGAAAGACCCAAACCTCATGCACCATTCCCCAGGGTCCACGCATGAGCACCTCAACAAAACCCTGGTGCGCCATGCGCTCCAGCCCCGCAGGGCGCATACCTGCGCTGTTCTCGGCTCATCACTGTCTCCAGGCTCCAGTGCATTTCTCACTGGACATCCCACCGCCTGTGCTTGTTTTCTTTGGGCTGAAAGCACAGCTTTGAATCTCATTAAAATGCTCAGATCAGCCAGCTGTGCAATACGTACTTCTACTTCCCTGCGAGCAGAACATCTCCGAGCTTCCTGGCAGGATATTGCCAAAGCTGCCGCTCCCACGTGACCCCGGGGACCCCGTCCCTTGCAGACTGGCCCTGTGACCACCCAGGGCTTTCTCCGGGAGCTGGGCTGGGCGAGGA
>NW_010558651.1:11848-19613 GCF_000687285.1 Phaethon lepturus
TGTGCTGGCTGCGCCCAGGCTCCCCATCACCGCTTGGCAGCTGGGACAAGGGCGATGCTCTGAGCATCTCCACCGCCCCGAGCGGCTGCGGCAGGGTGTTCCAGCTATTCCGGGACTATTCTAGTCCCAGGCGCTGGTTGACTTTTGTGCAATCACCATGTAACGGGCAGGTCAAGCACGTTTAATGAATTTCGCTGGTATCCACAGAGTGGACTTCTCTATGTAATAGATCGATTTATTTTCAGTTAAACTGAAAAGCCTTCACAGAAATTTTAAAGACTCAGCGTTATCAGGTATGATCTTTGTCTAGCCTGAGCTAAACCTTCCCACCATCCTCTCGCTGCAGCGTGTAACTGCAGTTCAGATCCAATTAATCTGGACACGTTCCTTCTAGAAACATTCCCAGATCTGCTCTTTTTTACCTCCTCTCTGCAAGGTTTTCCTAAGACTTCTCAGAATAAGCTTTGTTACAAGGCTGATGAAATTCAGAATTTAGAACTGCCTTGTGGGGATTCTTTCTTAGGGATTAATAATTCATCCAGAAGAGTAGAAAATCCTCAGATGCGCTAACTTCAACAAGAAAGTACTACAGATGAGACACACTTCAAATTAGTACAAGAGAGATTCAAGGCATTTGTTTTAAAAACACACTCCACAAAACCCCAGGGTTGTGCATTGCAAGCCTGTGCTAAGGCTTCCTAGGGTTCTGGCTGCTCTGATTTTAGATAATACAAAATTCTGTTTGTTTTTGTTTTTTGTTTTTTTTTTTTTTGAAGTGCCATAGTTTCCTATTTATATTTGGAGTACATACCTCTTGCAGTTTCACTATGTATTTTCCACAGATTACAGTAAATAAGAGCTATAGCTGTGAAGGTTTAGGACTGAGAGAGATTCCTGAAAAACTGCCGGTCACAGCCGAAATCCTCGACTTCAGCTTCAACGTACTCCCTTCCCTCCAGAATTCAACCTTCTCTGAGCTGAAGTCTCTTCTGCACTTGGACTTAACAAGGTACGGGAGAGTGTCCTCACTTCTACACATCATGGCCAAACCCTCTGCCCAAAGCCAGCTTCTGGAGCACACCAGAGCAGCATCTCCCTGCCTTCACAGGGAAACAACCCGTAGCACTTGCAGACAGCTGTGAAGTATTTTGCTAAGCAGAGATTGATACATTTGGGCAGTATTTAGGCTTCTCCTCTGGTGAAAATCATTTGCAGAACAGTAGGTGAAATAGCCGTTTTCCACATATGACTGCTGCTAGTGACAGCAAAGTCACTAAGCCAATTTTTTAATTCATTTTTTAAAAAGAGATTGCTCCCTAAACCCTGGGGAAAGGAAGGTTTGGTCCTTGTAAATGCCCAGCTTTTTCTATAAGAAAAGAGATTTTCATTTTAGTAAGCTGGACGCTAAAACCTCACTTCTCCCTGACTTCAACAAATGCTTCCGAACACTTCCAAACACTTCATTTCAGGGCAGGTTTTTCTTCTCACCAGGATCCTGTATTTCAATGTGAGCTTACAAATACTAGACAAGGGTCACTGGAGAAGACAGACACTTTTATCCTGGTGAAGGCAACTGACCATGAGTTCTTAGATACATGAAGTGCAGTTTGGGTTGCCATGTATACTGGGAGAGTTTTGCGAGACAGGCCGCTGACGACGGTTTCTGTTGCTTTCTCAAGGTGTCAGATCAACTGGGTGTACGATGGTGCCTTTCACAGCAACAAGCAGCTGAAGACAATCGTGCTGACGGGAAACCTGCTCATGTTCCTGTCTGACACAGCATTCGCTGGCCCACAGTCCCTGAAGCAGCTTGTCTTAACGCAGACAGGAATAACCAGTATGTCCTTTATTCCAATGGCAAATCTGGACAGCTTAGATACACTCATCTTGGGCAGCAACCACATCTCTTCGCTGCAGCTTCCTCCCAACTTTCCCACTCAAAACCTCAAATACCTTGACTTTCAAATGAACAACATAAGAGCAATCACAGCAGAAGATGTCCATGTTCTGCAGAAGACCAGCAACATAACTCTCATCTTTAAAGGCAATGACATTATATACATTGAACCTGGAGCTTTCCAGTCCCATTTCTACAGTTTAGACTTTGGGGGCTGCGCTGACATCCCTGGGGTGCTGGCAGGGATACAGAACTCCACAGCCCAGACCCTTTGGCTGGGAACTTTTCACGGTGTGGAAAAGGAGCCCTACATAAGCCCAAATGTTTTACAAGGCCTCTGTAATATCTCTGTCAAGGATCTCTATCTGCAGCTACGGCACTTCAGAAACCTAAACACCGACACGTTTCAGTGCTTGACCAGGCTCCAAAAACTGGACCTAACTCAAACTCACATCAGCGCATTGCCCCCCGGCATCAGCGGCATGAGCTCGTTAGTGGAGTTAGTTCTAAACGCGAACTCCTTTGAGCATCTCTGCAACATCAGCTCGGACGCCTTCCCCTCCCTCACCCGCCTCTACATCAAGGGGAACTTGCAGACCCTGCAGCTGGGCTCTGGCTGCTTGGAGAAACTGGCAAAGCTTCAACATCTTGATCTAAGTAAGAGTCGTATTGAAAGCCCTGACTGCTGTAACAAAGCACTGAGCGGTCTGAGCAGTCTTCGGTACCTGAATCTAAGCCGCAACATAAGGCTCCACCTCCAAGATGTGTTCCTGAAGGATGGTGCTAACCTGGAGCTGCTGGACCTAGCTTTCACTCCTCTTCATATCAATGCTTCACAGGGTCCTTTCCGAAATTTGCATCACTTGCAAGTGCTGAATCTTTCCTCCTCCCACATTAATACTAGCATTCAGCATCTCTTTCAAGGCCTGGAAAACCTGATGCTCTTGGACCTTAGTCAAAATAACTTTGAGTTGGGGATCATGCCAAAGGACAAACTGTTCCAAGAGTTGTCCAGTTTAGAGATGCTAATTTTATCATCCTGTGAACTGAGAGCAATAGGCAGCCAAGCATTTCAGAACCTCAAGAAGTTACGCCATGTTGATCTGAGCCACAACAAACTTACTGCATTCAGCACAGAGGCATTTTCAAACCTCAAGAGCATCTATCTCAATTTTGCCCACAACAGGATCCGTATTGTACCACGTGACAAGCTAGTGTCCCTAGCTGGCCACTGCATAATCAATTTAAGTTACAACCCTCTGGACTGCACCTGCTCCAATATTGGTTTAATCACCTGGTACAAGCAGAATCTGGATAAAATTGAAGACCCTGAAGGAACAACATGCTCTGAACCCAAACAGTTAGCTGGGGTTGAGCTGGCCACCATCTCACTCTCCTGTGGGATCAAAAAAAAAAAAGGAATCATTGCAGCTGTCCTGGCTATTTTATCCTGTGTTGCCTTCTTCATTTGGGGTGCTCATTATTTCAAGCGAAATTACCAGCAAATATAAGTTTATGATGGAGATATAGAAAAGATGTACAGCAATTGTGTTATGATGAAAGACAACTTACTGTTTTTTTTGGTGACCTATATTTTCTTAACTTTTCTAATACCCTTTCCATTTGTATTAAAACTTTTAGAAAAATAATGAAAAAATGTTGTTTGAGAACTGGAAAAATAAACTATGACCTGAGCCTTGAAAATGAATAACTTCTTTTCTAGAGAAGACCCAGTTCAACTCTATGTTAGCCCTGGTGTCCCAGCTACCACAGGTAATGCACTTGTAAAGGGAAGATCCAAGGGCCAAAATACAAACCTTGCTCTCTTTAAAAACCAGAAAACCAAACCACCACCAACCCCAACGAAAAAATACTGAAACCAACCAAACCCTCAACTTCTACTGAATGTCCTTGAAAAACAATGTTAAGAGCTTGCAGTAGTGTACCTTGCTCAGCTAAAAAGAGACAAAGCTTTCTGTGAAGCACAGGCACAACATTCATAGTCACATAAGACCCACTCTTGCAGGACTGACATACAGCATGCCTCATCTCTCCAATTTCTTTAAAATATTTTTGATCCTTAGAAAGTTCCTCGCCATTGAATCTCTGTCAGTTCGTCTCGTGCTCTGGGCAGGCCCTGCTCCTGTACTATTTACTAGAATCCATAGTAAGCAGGGACTAGCAACAATTTCAGCTTTAACCATAAAACTTGTAGGTTTGGCCAAGAATCTGTGGGTGCTTGGCACTACACTTGCACAGGGCAAAAAACAACTGCCAACAGCTATGAGACTTTCCTGTACCAGCCTGGAGTGGACTCTTCCCTCCAGCAGCAGCTCAGGAGAGAAAACTAGAGACTGCAAAGGGGGTGGCACAGCGAGGAGCAGCAACCTCATCCCACGGATGCTCCTGGTGCCCACAGCTGCTTCACGTTGTTTCTGGCATGCGTCCCTGGAACGAAGTCAGAGACTCTCTGACAGCTAGGCAGGAAAAAGACAGACTTACTATTTACTTTACTAAACAACCAAATCCCTTCATCCGACATCACATGTGAACAAACCCAGTGGCAAGAGAGAGCATGTGCATTTGACCAAGGGTCTGATGGGAGCTTGCCATGCCTACTCACCTGCCCTGTGTTACCATAGCATGATCTAGGGCACTAGTGCTTTAATAACAGGCTAAGCCTGATATAGAGACGTGACCTTCTCGGGCGGTATGAGCCTTCTGTCACCACGCCAGAGCATGCTCCACACGGAGCCTCACTCTGCCCCAGCAAGACTCCCTGGTGTGTTAGACTGGGAGCTGCGGTTGCTCACCAAGACACAGAAGACGAGCTCACTCAACACTTTCCATGTGGGACTTCACATTCAGCTTCACCTCCTGCCCCAAAGGCATTTCCCTGGACATTTTCCTTCGTAACATGCTGACCAGCTAAGATTTCAAAGATCCCTGTTGGGCTGGAAAGTTTTTGCTCATTTCTGAAAACACTGCTGACAAGAATCCCCACTTGGTCTTCTCAAGTAAGAAATACCTCTCTCATTTGAAAATCCCCTTTTATTCTGTGTTAGCAGATCAGAACATGGCTTCTTGCAGCTTCCAGATGCCTTCACATCACGTACACTGCCTGCCTTACCCCACCGCTTCTCCTCCTCCTGCCTTTGTAGCTGTGCACTGCCCAAAGGCACACAGGGAGAGACATTTGATGTTCCTTCTCCAGTTGGCTATAAACAGTCCCAGAGTTTGGGTACCAGGACATTGCCTCTCCTCACAACTCTCGGTATTGGTGATTCGTACTCCCTGTCTCTGTGGCTGCTGACACGCTCTGCACAGAAACCTCCCCCCGACCCCATCAGCAGGACCTGCCTGCGTCGGACGAGCCCTTCTCCAAGGACCGGCCTAAGGGAGAGCAATGTCACCGAGCAAGCCATGCTGCCTGAGGCGAGGACTCCCCGAGTCATCCTTGGGAGCAAGGCAGGGATGCTCCTGGAGTCAGCCCAGGGTTCAAGGCGCATTTTCCACTCTCTCTGCACATCAGACTTCTTAAACGAGCAACTTACGATAATTGCGTTATCTAACAGTCCAGCACGAATGCCAGCGTCTGCACCACCCGAGACAGACCCACTTCTTCCATTGCTTCCCTCTTAAATGTGTGGGTTCAGGGAAGTGATAGACAGACAGTAAAGTTAAAAGGGAGCATGACGCAGTTCGTAGCTTGGGATAAGTGCAAAACAAATTGTTGCAAGTGTCACGGAGTAACTGTGGGAGATTCACAAATGTCAGCGACTTGAGGGGGAAACTACCTGTTGGGCTGATGCTTTCTGAAATGCCTCTTCATTTGGAGAGAAAAATGCAAGATTTAAACACCACCAGTTTCTGCAACCCAGTGTCATGGTGGAGACTCATGCGTAGACTTCAGTTGGTTAAAACTCAGAGATGGCTTAAAAGGCAAAATGGTGAACATGTTCCTGTGCAATATATATTTGCACACAGAATCAAGTACAGACTTGCCTGTGACCCATCCCTTTCCCTCTACACAACTTATTTTTGATGATTGTATCTTCATCTGTGTCAGTTTTATTTTCTGTTTGATTTACTTTACAGTGTCATTTCTGCTTTCTTATTTGCCTGCAGAATACCATGGATAGGACACCGTGTAAACAACACTGCCAAACAGCACACCCTGTTATGTTTCAGGATACACAAATACTAAATACAGAGGCTGATTATTCTGAAGGAAAATTTATATATGGCTATAATACACTAAAATGTCCAGATTATATATTAAAACTTTTTCAAGTCCAAAGATTTAGTCTTCTGGGATTACTTAGCAAGGATATAAATGGAAAGAGACAGTAGATTTATTTTTCTTTATAGAATTTGTTTACCCAGTCAAGCTCTGATCTGATGCAGTCCTCAGTTTCCAGTCAGGTCTTTTATCTCTTATTTTTTCCAAATACAGCTGGGGGGCTGGCACACAGAGACAAGGGAACCACCTGAGGTGAATGGTGCCTAACAGGATTGAACTCACCAGCATCCTGGCTCCTGGGCTACAGATGCCACTGAAGTCAATTGGTACATGGTACCACATGGTACAACACAAAAGTGCAGAACAGAATTTATCAGTATTTACACAGAGAAGAAACTTGAACAGACCTTAGCCAGAGCCACATTTCAGAGACTTCTAAGAACTGATCTTTACTTCAGTTGGACAAACCAGAACTCAGAGCCAAGTCCTTCCTTCCCCAGCTGTGCTTAAACAAGATACTATCAGTAAGATACAAGCTAATTCTTGGAAGAGGATTTTACTCTGAACAGGATGGTTGAAGAGGCCAAGTTCTAATAACTTAAAAAAAAATCCTCATGTCTATGATGCATCTTTTAAGAGCTTTCTCTCATTCACTAGTCTTGTCTGTAGAGGGAAGAAGAGCAGGCGAGATCCCTTCCCAACCACTCATTCATACCATACCCTCCTCGTCTAGCAAATACAATGGAAGATCTTCTGCCCCAGCAGCAGACAACATCCTTCTCCAGCAAATCTCTCAGACATCCTCTTGCCTGTGTTTAATTCACGCCTGCATTTTGAAGGGCTTGCTGTGTGCTGGAACTCAAGCTACGTTGTTACCATCTCTTTACTCTGCCTTTTCCACTCTTCCTGATGCTCCCAACCCTTTGCGGCTTGAACCATAAACTCTAGTGTCGCTTCCTACCCTCAGTTCATTCAAATCCATCTTTGGCAGATGTCTGTGAGACTGAGCTGGTCAGTGCTATCAAATACTATACTATAGTCAGTGGAAAGAAAAACTGTCACTAACCCAAGCTATGAACTGGGACATGCATCCATATACCCTCTAGGATCTTCCTGTCCTGTGATTTATTCTTTCTAAGCTGCCATCTGAGCTACCATGCAAATCGAAGCTTGATATCCCTGTTAAGTCTTGCTAACTACCTCAGAGAAAAATATGGGGTCTAAGGGAGCATAGCAAACTGGGAGTTCAGTGCTGAAGAAAGGATCTCACTTTTCCCTTTCAGACCATGAAAGCATTCCCATCCCAGGTGAGGTGCAGTCACTGCTTACAACAGTGGAAGTGAGGATGACAAGCCATGCCAGATACCATACCAAAGCCAGAGACAGCACAGCAGGCAGAGCAGTTAGATCCAGGGTCAGTCCTTAACTCTAGTAATTTCCTTTCCCTGAGCTGCTCTCCCCTCCTTGACTTATCACACCACCTGCCAGTGGACTGATTTTGCAGACTATCTGCTTTCTGCTGGGTTCACAGAACCACAGAATCATTAAGGTTGGAAAAGACCTGCAAGATCATCAAGTCCAACCGTTACCACCACCACGCCCACACATTTTTTGAACAGTTCCAG
>NW_010558652.1:0-430 GCF_000687285.1 Phaethon lepturus
TGCAAGTCCCGTCCCGATAACATCGCTCTGTCGGGACGGCCTGAAATTGTGATCTTATCTCCCCCGCCTGCCTCCCATCCAGCGCCCTGAGCCGGGGTGAGGGGCTTCCTGACCCCTCCCCCGGGGCTCCCCAATAGGGGCTCCCCTTTTGGCACAGGGACCCCCCACTCGCCATGGGGACGTGCCATCGTCCCCGGTGAACGTGCTGGCCTCAATCTCTCGCCCTGCCCAGTGGACCCCCCTGCTCCCGCTTCGCCCCCCAGCCCAGGACCACTGTGGGGGTCCCACTTTGGCCATCATCCGTGTCTCCCCCCACCGACATGCCATCTCCAGAGGGCCGTGCTCCCCACGGCTCAACCCATCGGCCGGGGTCCCGTTTCGGTCCAGTGGGGATGTACTGGCTGGACCGAGAAAATCTGCAAAAGGGCGG
>NW_010558652.1:505-1846 GCF_000687285.1 Phaethon lepturus
TCCCCCTCGAGTCGATGGAAGCTGGCGATAAGAGGGAGATGGGAGGATAGGGAAGGCTGGCCACCATGTGATAATCTAGCTTTATCTTTCTCTTGAAATAATTGCAAGGCTGAGTTGCACCTACCTGTTTCCCTGCCTGGGGTGATTGCTCTGGTGATAAAGCTCAGCTAGACTTTTACCCGGGTAGAGTTAAAAATAGTTCCAGCTGCCTCCTTTTTTTTTTTTTGTGATAATTTTCTCCTTTAGCTTTATCCAACTTCCGCGGGTTTTATTTCGGCAAAAAGCCCGGCTGCCCAGCGATCCCTCCCTGGGTAACCCCAGCTCGTTAAACCGAGAGCGTTAAGACTGAAGCGAGCGGTAGCGTCGCAGCCGCTGAAATAATGACGCCGATGTGGGCGATAGCTGCGTGCCTGGGGAACGCATCAACGGCGGGACGCCCGTCCGGCCCTGGCACCTCCCGGCATGGACCTTGGGAGGGGGAAAAGCGGGGCTGGATGAGGCCATGGCAGCTTGGCCGGGCGAAGGCAGCTCGTATCTCCTTCCTCTGCTGCTTTTCTGCAGAGATGTGAAGAAATGATAAAGTGGGAGGCTGATCTCAGGCCGCTGGCGATGGCCAAAACTGATTAAAAGCTGAAAGCTTGGAACCCTTCCTGTATGTGTCAACATGAAAACAGTCATTAGAGGCGGCGAGCGCGGCGAGAGCGCCTTGCCGCTGCCTCCGACGGCTCTGGGAAGGTATGCATGAATCAGGGCTCCGGTAACCAGACTCCTCTCATGTACAGACCGGACCTGTTTCCACAAAGTCTATCCTTTTTATCATCTCGGCTGGAGCATTAAAAACCTCCTCCGGATTGGTATCTGCTGATTTTTATTTTCCTGGGTGACGCTATGTTCTCGTTCTGGCTTCGTCTCTTCTGAGTTTTGGGTTGTTTGGGGTTTTGTTTTGGGGTTTTTGGGGGGTTTTGTTTTTTTTGTGTTTCGTTTTTTTTTTTTTTTTTTAAAGCTCGATGCGATGCGCAGATAGGCTCGCAGGGGAGATCGCCCGGAGAGCGGGCGATCGCCAAGAGCGATAAGACAAAGATCAGACACCGGACTATATTTAACCAGCTGCTTTAACCTCCTCCTCCTTCGCTTTTTGGGCTGGAGCGATGCAATGACGGAGGGAGACGGGGGTACCGGCAACACGGGGTCCCTCCGAGCCCCCCCAGCAGCACCCGCTCTGCCCGCTGGCACGGCTGTGAAAGCCGATGGCATCTGGACGGTGGCTTCCGATAGCGCAGAGAACGCCCGCAGCATTTCACTATTTCATTTTGCGGGGTACCCGCCTGGGCTGCGGCGGGG
>NW_010558653.1:0-10425 GCF_000687285.1 Phaethon lepturus
TTGGGGTTGTTCAGCCTGGGGAAGTGAAGGCTCCGGGCAGACCCTACTGCAGCCTTTAACGGGTTTCTTATAAACCGCCCCACACTTTAAAGGGAGCTTTTAAGAAAGGTGGGGACAGATGTTTTAGCAGGGCCTGTAGCAATAGGACAAGGGTTAATGGTTTTAAACTAAAAGAGGGTAGATTTAGACTAGGTATAAAGAAGACATTTTTCACATTGAGGGTGGTGAAACACTGGCACAGGTTGCCCAGAGAAGTGGTAGATGCCCCATCCCTGGAAAAATTTCAGATCGGATTGGATGGGGCTCTGAACAACCTGATCTAGTTGAAGATGTCCCTGGTCACTGCAGAGGGGTTGGGCTAAATGACATTTAAAGGTCCTTTCCAATCCAAACTATTCTGTGATTCAGTAATTCTATGATTCTATGATTCTATGATTTTGGATGTTCCTCATAAAAGAAAGCTGCACCTGGAGTTTCTGCTTGATTAGAAAGTGTGAGAGGCAAAGCAGCAGGAAACCAGGCTCCAGTAGCTCAGTGGCTCCAGGTGCTACTTCTCACTCCCTCGCTCCCTTTTAATGGCCATGCAGACCTGAGAGTGGGTTTGACTGGTGGCGTGTGGGCATCCTGGCACCGAAGGAGCTGAACTACATGGAGAAGCTCACCTCATTGCAGCATGCTGCTGTGTTGGGGACGTGCTGTGAGCTGGGTTCAGAGGTGCTGGCCCAGAGGGAGAGGAGGACTGGGGGTGAACCTGGGGGATGGAGCAGGTTTTGCTACTGAAGTCATGGAAGGGCCAACGGCGTCTTACAGGCTCATTTCCTTCTTCAGGGGTGCTCCTGTGAAGTGTAGCTCACTGAAGGGCATTGTCCCATTTGCCTAAATGTTTTGACAGTCTTAGTTATTATCAGTTTTTATTGGTGCTCTTTGGGGTTTCGTTGGTTCATGGAGACCAAGCCCTCGGGGCATATGACAAGGGATATGAGCCAGAAAAACAAGCAGGCTTGTACTGCAAGAAGTCACGTTTCTTTACTGTAAACATGTGGAAAGTCTTTGCTAAAAACACAATATGGGAAAAGCAAACTTTGCTGAAAACTAGATCAAGGAATGACTGAGCCAATACAGTTCATACGAAAATAAAAAATAATACTCAAACTAAAGAAAGCCAGAAGCTTTCTTGGCTGTCTTGCAATGATTGCAAACATTTTAATTGTGAATGCAATTATAATTTGCATTTTTCATGAGGTTTGCAAAATTCTAGCTAGCCTTTTTGTTCTCCTTTTTGCATCTCTTTACACTTCTTGTTTTTAGACATTACCTCAGGAGAAAGTGTTACCTCAAAGGTTACCACGTGTTACCTCAAAAGAACTCACATGTTATGAGAAAGATTGGTGTTACTATATTTCTGGCCAGACTGAAATGAAGAATTTTCAGAATCCTTCCTAGAAGAGAAGGCATGTGATGTTATTTTTCTAAATCAGGTAGTTTTGGACACTTGAAAACTATGCCTCAGGCTACTGGTTGCTCTGCAAGTGAAAATGCAGGGCTCTGTATGCTGGAATATTGAGTTACTTGTTTTGCTGAACCCTACATTGCACGTGTAACTATTTAACAGCGACTGAACTCGCAGAGCCAACTTCCCATTTACATTACAGTCTCTTTGTCACCTTGGCAGTGCAGTCGGATACTTGCACTGACATACATATGTATGCACAGCTGCACACAAATGTATGCATGCGTTTATCCCTAAAATGCATACACATTATATCTATATCCAGATATATTTTTTGCAGGTGAATCCAGACAGCAGGTATGAAACTTCTGTTTTACATGTAATGATTGTGGTGTTCTCCTGTTGACACCAGTGAATGATTGGTCATGTGAAGAGTCAAGGGTCAGCCCTTTTTGTGGTATCTATACTCTTAATACAAACACCCTAGTCTAAATCCTGGTTGTATGGAAATCAATGGCAGTTCTCTCATTGATTCCAGAGCAATGAGGAGTTGGCCCAAAATTTCAATTTACACTACCTTCTTAATAGTTTTGTCTATTAAATTTAAATTGCCGGAGACTAGAAGATAAACATTGGAGGTAAAAAAATGTAATAAAATGGTTTAATTTATTTCTGGGTCTGTCAAACATTTGTGCTGATAGTATTTTTATGTTCTTAGTTTTCATTTTAAAATAAACAATAACACTGTGATGGGAGAACTCCTAATTTCCTGTTAATAGAGTTTAAATTGAAAAGCATTTTTCAGTGGGAGAGCTGCCCATTTATATTATGGATTGCAATTTTGTTCCATTTTTAAGCTCTTCTCTTCTGGCTGGAGATCCTTGAGTCATAAGGCATTTATAGCTTCTTTAACAATACCTAACAACAACAAAACTGACACTTCCATATACATCTATAAAGATGTTAAAAGTGTATTATGGTTATAACAGAGAAGGGCAAAATCAACAAGTTACGAGAAAGAGTCCCACTCACCTACATCCCCTCCGCAGCCCTGAAACCCATGTCTCTCCCTTCCTTGTGGTTGTGACTCACTCACAGAATCACAGAATCATTAAGATTGGAAAAGACCTTTAAGATCATCAAGTGCAACCATCAACCCAACACCACCATGCCCACTCATGTCAGCCTATGACCAAACAAGCAGAGGACTACACAAACTGAGAGGCCCAGGAGAGTCATGACCCTCAGTGAAGGGAGGACAGTAATGTCCCCAT
Source organism: Phaethon lepturus (assembly GCF_000687285.1). NCBI lineage: Eukaryota > Metazoa > Chordata > Aves > Phaethontiformes > Phaethontidae > Phaethon > Phaethon lepturus. Next base: position 2,725 of record NW_010558653.1, read on the forward strand.
GGCCCTGGCCACATATCAGACCTGTGGGATCTGCAGTCCAAGTCCCAGCTAATTTAGAGCAGAGGGGAGGCAAAACCTGGGGACCAGAAGATGACACCTCCCCAGTGTCCTGATGCTCTGAGGTGGCCAGGGCTGAGCAGCTTGATCCCTGAGCAGGATAACTATGCGAACTAATATGGCAATGGGACCTAAAATATTTGAAATCTCTGGTTTAGGTGAATATACTTCATCTTTCCCTCCTTGGAATCAGAGATATACATACATACACACATATGCATATCCATATCTGTATCCATATTCATATAAATATATATGAGCTGTCTGCTTAGTAAGAGGGAGGAACTTCTTGCTACTGATGGAGCTGTGGGGATGTCTGGTGGGCAGAGGGTTGGGAAGAGCAGGTAGTGGGCAGAGGCGCAGGGCAAGAAGAGGCACTGCAGGGCTATGCCAAGCCACAGGCACAATAAAATCTGAGTGTGAGGTCCAGGCTGTGCTGAAGTAAATGGAAAATCTCACACTGGCTCTAGAGCCAATATTTCACTCAGTATGAGCAAGATATTAAAAAGGAACTGATTAGAAGGGAGAAACCCTGGTAACCAGTGACCATGGAAAGGAAAACAGGAAGAGTACATGACATCTTAATGAGGTTTTAGTTTAGCAACACGTTTTATTCTCCTAGGGACTGATGCAATGTGAGAGTGATTCCTCAGCTCCAAATTTATCTGCTTTATTGGTTTTATGTCACTGCCATATTATTATCGATTTATTTTTTTAACAGTAATACCATAAGAGGACTCTAAGGCTAAAACATATAGCGAGTAAACTCTTCTATGTTCATTTTACTTTGCAAGTCAGGCTCCTATGTTTAAATTTGGTGTTTCAAGGTGCACTTTGAGGCTTGTTGTAGCTTTATAAATGGCCATTATGTGGGAATAGGAAAGGCAGAATTCTGTCCTCAAGGCTCATTTTTGATGTCCCTCTGATTTGAGATTATTACCACAGTGTGTTGCATCAGTCATGTTGGATATGCAGTAAATGACCTCGACTGTTAGGAAGCGATTAATCAACAAATCATCAACAAGATAAAACTTGGTGTCTCTTCTTGTGCCTTTGGATGTGAAGGACAGCGCTTGATTGTTCCTGAGCTGCTATAATCAGAAGAAAAATGCTGCTGGCTTCCTGGTGAGTTAGTGTGGTTTTGTTTTCCTGGTACCACGTTTTCCTGGTGAGGATGTGAAGTCCTGCAGGCTTATATCAGAGGATGTTTTGCTGGCTGCTCACCCGTTGCCAAGGACATTCAGAGGCTGGAATTTCTTGGTTTTATGGATGTGAACAAGTTGTTTGGGAGAGCTTGCCTGGGGCCTCAAACTGAAGGTGAGTGCACCAGCGGCTTTGCTTGAAATAGTGATTTTTAAGCACAAAGAAACATAAACAAACAGTGTAGTATGTGCTTCTGCTAAAGCATTTGAGAGTTATTGTCTCTCCCAATCTGAAGAGGTGCAGAGGTACAAGGGAAGCACGTTTTACCATCTTGGAGTGGGAGAAGTTTAATATTTACGATCCATCTTGGTGTTGCTGGTCTAGAGCTGCTTCTGTGATTCCCTTCATTATGGCTCCAAGCTCAGTTCATTTTTCCATATTTATTTGTATTTTACCTTTAGCAGAGTTAGATCTTAAAATAAGTATTGGCTTTTGCAATGTTTCTGCAAAAAAATTTCTTACGAGAATGCTTTAGTTAACATAACAGATATGTCTGATAGAAGAGGAAGAGTATTGGGAAAACTTGACTTGAACAGCCTTAACATGAGGTATCCAAGCCTGTAACATGACCCAGTGACATGAACTCACCCATGATATATTTTTAAAACACTTGAGAGTCACTCTGATCTGATGGCAGCTCTGTGCAGCTCTTTCTTACATTTACAGTTCGTGTTGCCCGTAAACACATGCTCATGCATGCCAAACTCTAAAGAGGTCTCCTGCATCCTTCCTGGTATCTTTGGATTTCATTAAGTACTGTACAGTGTAGAAGTGAGACTTAAACTCTGCCTTGCCTGTGCTCACGTTACGTTTCTTGGAGGAGCCAGATTCACCAGGTAACTGATAATCTCTACAACAGAGGGAATGCGGAGAATTTGTCCTTTGTTTCCAACAGGAATATACCAAGGAACACACCACATTTTGTTTTCTAAGTACCTATATCTCACTTGCTTTATGTAGTTAAATGATTTGCAATGAATGATACATATAATCCCCTCTATCTGCTATTGTACGATGCATTGCAAATGAGTTAGCAATTTTTAGGGCAGTGACTGTTGAACAGTTACGTGTGAGCATACGCCATGTAACAGGATGGGGCATGGTTTCTAAGGGTTACCGCAGTAAGTGTACACTCTATGCCTAGTAAAGCTGGGTATCAAATCATAATATTTACTAAAGAGATAAAACACTACATCCATACTTCTGTGCAGGAGACTTCTGAAACAAAAACACAGCATGACAAAAACAAACACACCCTCTTTAAAGGGCATTATTAGGTACTTTTTTGCATTACACACATTAAATCCATGATATATAGTACTCCTACCTACCCATGTTTATGTTTGGTGATGATGAGGAGAGAGACAATTAAGGCTTCTGGTGGTAATTGTGAGGGCAAAAGTTACAGTTTTGTTAACGATGTGCTGCGTGACTTGTGAAGTTCTGCTGTAAATCAGGGAATTGCGTATGTCTTTGAGTGCATGCATTAAAACAGTAAAGGCCTCAGGCAGTATCATTGGGTTGCCCTATGGGGTGGTAAACCTGCTTACTCCACTGACTGACATGGGAGCTCAAGGACGTCGGTAGGAGGCAGGAAAGCTAAATTGTGGTCTTGCAAACACTTCTGCATGTGCTCAACTTTAAGGCTGTGTCTGACTCTATTGGTGTTAATGGCACTCCTCAAGGGCTTGGAGATGGGTTCATTTCTAAAAGCTTGCAGGCCTGTAGGCTAATAGCATCCCAGTATTGGACCATAGGAAAAGAAGGAAAAAAATGTATCACAAAATGTGCTGTATTAATTCAACAAATGTATTTAAGTTTTAATTATTCATAAAATTTCAGAGTATATTAGTAAATGTTCTGTAATGTATTGGTAATAGTAATGAAGTCTGAGTAATTCAAGATCTAATTACATCATCTTGCTATTAAGTTGGGCTTAGAAGCAGAAGAGAAAGTACCAATATGAGTTCAAACAACAAAATATGATTCATCAAAAAAGTGCTGGTTGCACTGGATTTCAAAAACTTTCAAGAAGATTGAGTAGTAAGTATTTCTGCTTGTCTTAGTAGATGGGATTATTTAGGTTAGTTGGATAACTTGGAGTATTGGTTTACTTACAGTATATGAGGTAAAAGAAACAGACTGTCCTACAACTTGCATTTAAAAGTTACTCAGAACCCACCAAAAGCCTCCCAAACCTGCTCCCTGTCACTTTATTCATGGAAGAGGCATTGCTACCTTGCAACCTACCGGGCTGGCATACAGGAATGAGACCTGTCAAACACATGGTGTTGTGGGATTGACTGCCACAACTGTAAAGGCTGGTGCCAGCACCAGATGTGGTTTGGCAGGGACACTGCTGGTGGGTCCAAAGGGCTTGTCCTGGCTGGCCTGGGTGATGAGGACCATGAGGAAAAGGTCTCTGCCACAGTGAACCAAGGCCTGATCCCCAAGGAGGCATCCTGATTTCCCACCGAAATACCAGGGCGGTGAAAACAGTGGTCGTGGCTGATGGGCAGCTGTGTCTGAGACAGCTTTCCCTGCTCATCTTGCACTGCCTACTTAGTGGTGCTCTCCTTTATCTCCTCCCTAGCGCTCTCATGGAGAGATCACCAACATGTACCCCTTATGAACGGATCAATAGACCATAAAGGATGATCATTAGGAGATAAGACCTCCCTAGCTCATTGGCAATTATTTTATGATATTTCTGATGAATGATTCCATTTTAGCCATTTCAGTGCTCAGCAGTTTTCATTTGTTAGTGTTGATTATGGGAGTCCATGCCTTGCCTGAATTTGAGTTATTTTGACCAACAAATGTGAATTAAAATCAATAGAAATGTCATTAGCATCCCAGTGCCGTGAAAGATAATACGACCATTTCTCATGCATTCAGTTTATTAAAATTTGCTAAAGTGTGAAATATGTATGACAAGTAATGATGTTTTAATCTTTCGCCAAGGTAACAATTCAAAGCTGATTGATTCCATTCAGTAATTATAAAATCAAAATGATGGAAGATTGTAATCAAGAAGGATTCTGTCTCATACTTTGTCACGCCTCCATGCAAGATAAAATTCTCATTTGTAACATCTCTTTTATCTGAAAAGAAATCAAACTCCTATTTGCCTCAGTTTAAATCTCATGGCTAGTTAGATAGTAAACTTCTTTTTTTTTTAACTCTTATGAGAAGACAAAAGCAGCCTGCACCTACCGAGGGGTTATATCCCCATGTGTGCCATGGTAACTTAAAAGGTCTTTATTTCCAGGTATCCTAACACAGGACAAGGCTGAGAGGACGATTGCGTTGCATTGCTGGGGTGCTGGCAGTTATTTCAGTCTTAGAGAGACAGCCGAACAGCCCGTCCTTCCTCCTTCCCCTCCAAAAAAAGGCAATGTTGGCTTCTAAGACAAACCATGGAAATGTCCTCAGAGCCTGATGGGCTCCATCAGCGATGCCTGACAGAAACATGCCATCCCACCGGCTGCTCAGCATCTCACTTGCTATGGGAGGCACCCCAGAGACACGAGCCCCGAATGAGCCAGTCAAGAGGCTGGACCTCCAAAACTACCCATGAATGTTTTGCTTGAAGTTACTCACTCAAAAGAGATTAAATTCTGCTCTCAGTCAGCATTTCACTGTAATAGCAAGGTCCAGTAAGATGACAGGGACTAGGGAGACCTGGCTTTGTTTCTGGCTCTGCCATTCATGTTCTGCATGGCCTTGGGCAAGTCCTTTCCCTTCTCCATGCCTCCCGTTGTCCACACAGCCTTCTTCTGAACTGTGTAATAGCGGTAGAGATGACTTACTGCAGTGCCGTGGCTGGTTGGGTCTACATAAGTAAATAAAGAGTAAAGGCAGAATGGCGTAATTTTTTTAAAAAAGATTCTGCTTGGCAAGATCTTCTGTTCACTAGAGGTAGAAAAAACTGTGGTATGTTGAGGCTTCTCCACTTCTACCCTCTGCTTAACTTTGGTGGAAAAGGGAGACTCACCAGCTGGGGTACACAAACAATAGTAGGTGGCGAGTCCCAACCTACCAGTGCAACTGGAGGATTCATTATGAAGGGTCTAAAACCCAAGTAGGGAGTCAAAATAAACCCAGCTTATCTCTTCACTTGCTTTAGACAGTAAGAGTAGTCTGCAGACCAGACAGATACTCAGAGATGTCTTGGAGCAGAAAGCAGTTCCCTTTCTGGACTTCTCGTTTTTGACATCCAGACTGGGGAAGCACTCAGCTATTTGCAAGTGTAGAAGCACGTCTCTGTGAAACACTGACGTGTTAGGGTAGGCTGAGTGCTCTGCAGTCAAATCCCAGATGCAGTGCAGTCAGTGGGTGGCCTCAGACAAATTTTAATGAGCTTTGGATTTGGGCCCAAGCATATCCAGCATATCCCAAAGAACAAGAGAAGGAAGCTTTGGTTTAGCCAAATCTCTCAGCATGTGCTTAACCATTGAAATAAATGAGAATTAAGTATGTACTTGAGTCTTCTCTTCTTCTGCTGACCTGTGCCTTAACTACTGAGTAACAAATACCGACCTGCAGAGACTCCACATAAAACAGGGATATGTCTTTTATATGCCCAAGGGGGACAAGTCGTTTAAAATAGCAGATTTCTTTGATTTTCTAGTGACATAGCAAAAGCAGAATTTGGCCTTGTGCTCCTTGGAAGAAGGAAATTTGAAGTTATTGTCAACTGCAGCTTCTCACTGCAACATTTTGCATGATGCAGGTTCATGGCTGTCTGCTAGAAAGGAGGACTTCTCTCTTTCAGTCATCCAAAAGGATTTTTGCCATCCTGCTCATTAGAGGGTTATTTTCTTTAACTGTATTGGTATAGGAATGAGTCTTTTAAGTATCCTACTGCATTATTTTGACACAACCTTCATATCTTTTCAGCCTATAGTTTCTGGAATTCTTTCTCTCCTGATAAGAAGTGATGTTGCTGGGTGTGCTTTTTCTAACAAACCTTGATGGAAGATCAGGAAAAAAAGCTAATATATCCGATGGCTTGATAATTTCACGGTCAAAACAGATTTTAAGCGTTGATCTTCTTGCACTTGCTGATGAGTCTGTTTGACCAAGCAGCTGGTGTATGAGCTGTAGCTGGCAGCACACAGAACACATTAGGAAAACAAAGAGAATGTGAGATTAAACTGAAAAGAGGCAAGAACAGCATTTCCTCACTGTTCTGCATGAAGGCAGAAGATGCTCCGAGAGGATACACTCAGTTCTTATTGGACCTATGGCCTCTTCCCCCCCATCAGATTATTCAAAGGTAAATTTGCTTTTCACTCTCTCAGACAGACCATTTTCCCCTCACTGGTATACTTACTTATTAGTAACATTATTTGTAAAATGCTAACTTCATTGCCTGCACTGTTATGATGTTATCTCTATGTGCTTCTGTGAGAATGTAACAATGTCATGAAGAAAAATGATGTAAAAATTATGTGGGTACATAAAATAGGATTGACAAAATGTAATAAATCACTGCTGGGCTGAAGAACAGAGCTGCATGTGTAATGAAATACTTCAGCATTACATCATCGTTTATGTAACATCTGGCAGAGCCTTGTATTTCAGTGCTGCTTTGAATCAGGATCATTTTTTTCTTTCTGAGAAAAGAGAAAAACAAGCCACTAGGTTTTGCACGTAGAAAACTGGGAAAAAAAGAAAAAAAAGAGAAACCCTTGAAATATCCATGTGAAGTTCCCCGAAGATGTTCTGCCACCCCCATCTTGACGCAAATAATATGATTTCTGAGATGCCTACAAAATAGTTAACATCCAAGCAGGATTTTTTCAGTTTTATAAGAGTAACACGTCTTTAATGTGAAGGGGATTTTTTGAAGCTGCACAGTCAATTTCTCCAAATAAGAGTTTTTCTAATTTGCATCATTACACATACCCTGGGGCCAGACTTCTAGCAAAAAGCAGGTGTGAATTATATGTACGTGAGTGTTTTCCACAAGGATTTTTTTTTTTTTTTTTCCCAAAGGAGAATCGAATTCTCTTTCTGCCATTGCGGACCCCCGGTCTTGTCTCACGTGTGGGTGCTCTTTCCTTATGGACTCCTCTGCCAGGCTGCCAGCAGAGTCTTCCTCATCCCTGGGGTGAATCGCTGTGCCCAGGTTTACCTGGGGTGCCAGAGAGGACAACATGATGTGCTGCCATTGTGAATGTTAATTGAAATGTATTTAATTAGCTGTTGCAGTAAATGAAGTCAGAAGTGGAAGCGTCTGCTACAAAAGTCTCTGGACGATACCCCGACCTGGCTGAATTCAGCAGTTTTGCTACTGATTTTGAGGGGACGTGGCTTTTGCCCTGTGCCTCTGGCCCCTGAAGCCCCCCAGGCGGCGGTGGCGCGGTGGCCGCGGTGCGGTGCGTGTTGCCGCAGGGACGCAGGCTGCCAGCCCTCCCGCAGCGGTGACGCTCT
>NW_010558654.1:0-3220 GCF_000687285.1 Phaethon lepturus
ACCAGCGCCTCCACAAGCCGGTCAGCCGCGCAGGAAGCCCAGAGGCTCTGCCCTGGGGCCGGGCCGAGCGTCCCCGCTGCCCCCCGAGCCCCGGGATGCCCCCGAGGGCTGTGCTCACACGGGGGCAGGTGGGGGTCCACCCGGGGCAATGCCAGTGGGCAAGTTTTGTATTTATCTCCCTTGAAAACATCTTAACGGGCACTTAACGTTATGCTCAAGTGACAACGAATTACGCATTTTATTTAAGAGCAGGCACAAGGAACAGTGTAATTCCCCACAGACTAATGGTGCATTTCTCCTCACAGACAGCCAATTAAATATTTAATCAGCGCAATAGCCAGTTAAGTATTGTATATGGGCATAAATACAACCCAATACATTTCCACGCCACATTAAGCTGAAGCTTGTAGACACTTGTCTCCCCAACATCAGACACGACAGCTCGGTCAATGCACCCTTCGAAAGCAGATTCTATTTATTTTCTGTCATATTAAGTAGGCATCATTTCTATCCTGTCCTAGCCAAGTATATTAACTCTTCAGCGGCACCGTATGAATAATCTGCATCAAATTGTGGATTAGGGGAAGATTGCTGCCTTCCTGCTCAGCAGCTATCTGTGAGCTGACTGCAAATTTCCACGCATAATTGCTCTTCAGGTCGCATCCTGGAGCTGCAGCAGCGGCTGGAGGGCCGTTGCGCTCCGCGCTCCTCAGATATTTAGAAGAGACGGAAGATTTAACAATTAAAGACACGAGCGAAAGAAAAAAGGGAAAGAAAAGAATTCTGCTTCTCCTCATTCAGTGGTGAGAGTTAAGGTCAAAAAGACATTAAAAGTCAGGTTTTCAGGCCGGGCATCGCCACGGGAGGGACGGGGCTTACGGCACCCTCCAGGGACACACCGGAGCGCTCGGCACGGGCTCTTGGTAAAGGTGCAGCACGGGCCGGGGCTGGGGGCACGAGTGGGGTTTCCTGTGGGCAAGCGCAGCCAGCCCTGAAGGGGACACAGTGCTGGACCCGTGCGTGCAGGGCTATGGCCAGTGCAGCGTACAGAGGGAGAAACAAAGCCGGTGCATCGTACAGAGGGAGAAACGCTCTTTCTGTTTTCCCACAATCTGGATGTATTCATTCCGTAAGAGTCTTCTTTCAGGCTTGTTTTCTATTTAGCTTTCTTTCATTCTCCACTTCCCTAGCTCTCATCAGCTCGATTGTAACTGTAAGAATAAATCTATTTACGGTGCATTGTTGCAAAATGAATCAATAAACCCGAAGCAAACACAAGGCCAAATCCTCAACGACTTGAGAGGGGGACTTTGTGCCGGCTGTAGCGGGTGCTGCCTCCCGCATCCCCGCTGCGTTTCTCCGGTAAGTGCTGTTTGCAGATGCAAGCGTCCTCCCCGGTGCAGAAAGTTAAGCACGATGGATTATTGACAGCTGGTTTTCTTTTCTGGCTTCTGATTGACTTCAGATACGAATCAAAATCCTCTTCTCAGTTCTGCAAGCCACGGTGATCAGTGCTGGTAAAGTAACGAAAGGAATATGAGCCCCTGCTTGTGGAGGTAAGCTACTCTTGGAAAAAGGGTCTTTGCTTGATTTCAAGACAAGCACACAACACAGAGCGTGCTGTGATACAGCACCTAAAGACAGCAGGGACTGAGCAAGAACAGGATATAGTGTTAGACAGCATCTTCCCTGCTCAAGGCATTTCTAAGGCTTTGCAAAGCACCAAGCTGGCAGAATGCTGGCAGGGGGAAGCAGATGCCGACTGCCTTGTGTGAGGATGGAGCTCCCAAATGCCAGAGATCATTTAACTACAGGGGCAACAGGGTAAATCCTGCAAGATGTTGTGGTAAAAAGGCTTTTCAAGGTTTGCGAGCCACCCTTTGGAGAGCTAGGGACTGCGAAAGGGTGGTGTGAAGGGCAAGATCAAACTATGGGAGGGACACCAAGTTTTGGTTAATTTTATCTATCCTAGAATAGTTTCTATAGAAATCTGTTGCGGTACATTAAGGTTGTGGGAAAGCGAAGGCTGCGTGACTTGCTGGAGACTGATGAACAAACTAGGCACCCCAGCACCATCCTGGCCCCATGACCACTGCTGATGGGCTTGGCCGGGCTGAGCGGCTTCACACCCCCCCAGTGAGCTGTGGTGGCCAGCCAGGACCATGATAACGGGCTTCATGACCTCACGGTGCTTTAATCCAACATGTTATTCCATCCCCAGCCAGGCTATGAGCACACGTGCCGATTACATCACCTCGGCTGAAGAACAGTAAAGCTTTAAGTCACATGAATGCCCTTGGTTCTGCTCCCGTTGCCCTAATTATGACCTGAATTTCATCAAAGGTTAATTTGATCCTAGACATGGGGAGCAAGGGAGTTGGGAATCTGCCTCCAAATACCCCCAGCCACCCCCACTGGCTTCCTACTAATAAATCTTCCTCATTAGGAAACAACAGGCAAGCGCTAAGGGTGTTTTCCACATTTCTATCTCTGTTGCTCTTACTTCAACCTCTGCAACAGCTGCCAGGAGTCATAAATCACCGAGCACAATCCTGGAGCTGGGGATCACTGTCTTGTAAAACAAATACCTTCCAGATTTTGTAGCACCTAATGCTGGCTACAAACTGTTGGTTGTCGGGTTCTTCCTCTTCTCTTCCATTTATTTCCCAGCCCCGTGTCTGTGCTACTCCTTGTCTGCTATATATCTCCTGTTTATTGTTATTTCTTTCCCCCCTTTGTTTTAATAACTCTTTTACTGTGGATTCTTGTAAAAACAGCTGCTCTAGCCAGTAAAAAAAAAAAGAAGAATATCCGGAAACAGATGCCCTGGCATTTCTTCAGCTTTAATCTGCTAGATTTATAATTCCTCTTCAGTTCAATATTGATTCAGAATAAAGCAACTCAAAACACACTGGCAGCTCACAGCTTTTTGTACTCTTCTTCTATCTTTCTTCTTCTCTACTATGACATTTCTTTTCTCTTCATCCACACAACTAAAACGTACGGAGGACCAAACCAATGCAAGCTGATGAGAGACATCCAGGTGTCTGTAGAGCAGAGGGTTTATGTCTGTGGAAGGTCAAAGGAACGTTGTCAGCTCATTTTTTATTGTTTTAATGTCTTTCCTCTTGCCTGGCATCATCTACCTCTTCTCAGCAGCCCACCTTCCGTCGCTCCCCTGCACTTCAGGACTTAGAGCGTCCCCGAGGCTCACGCGGAG
>NW_010558655.1:0-371 GCF_000687285.1 Phaethon lepturus
CCCCAGGGGGGCACCCAACGCTGGCACAGCCGAGGGAGGGCAGGGCTCCTGCCTATGGGTGCAGGACATGGGGGGACATTGTGGGACTGTGTGAGGACACAAGGTGGGGAAGACCAGGATGTGGGCAGCTGGGAAGGAAACACTGGGAGGAGGAGAGGAGCCAGGAGAGAAGAGCCGGTGCCTGCCAGCAGCTGGCCATGCCCTGCACCAACCAGCGTGGTCTGTCCTGTCCTCTCACCCTTCCTCACTCCTCCCTTGGTGAGGGCTCCCACACAGATTTCTGGGGTGAGGGGTGTGTGTGCGCGTCTGCGTGTGTGTGCCTGTGTGTGGATGCGTGTGTGTGGGTGCAGGCGCAACACCCAGGGTGGGAC
>NW_010558655.1:724-1476 GCF_000687285.1 Phaethon lepturus
TTGGGCCCCAGGCCGCGCCCCCCCTGCCCGCCCGGAGCCTCTGCCATTCCAGCAGATGGGAGCGGGGGACTGCAAGGAGGACAAGCCCAGTTGGGCACCACACGGCCTGGGCACGAAGCAGCAGTGCCAGCCGGGGATGCACGGCTCTCAGTGCCAGGCCAAAAGCACCAACAACCCCCATGGGACAGAGCGAGAGCAAACAGCCTGGCCTGCTGCAGCGGTCCCACTGTGCCCACCCTCTGTCCAGCACCAGGGACAGCCGGGAGACGCCGGGCCATGGACTTTGGCAGAACAACTCTGCCGGCGTCCCAAGGTCACAGCAACATGCGTGCCCTGACGGCCAAGCCGCGTGCTCCCGCAGGGGCAGCCAGGCCAGGTGGAGGCAGCTCTCTACATCCATTGCCACCACCCAGAAGTCTGCTCCATCGCTCCTGCCTGCTCCCAGAAATGCCCCAAAGCCTGCAGCCATCACCTTCAGCCAGCACGGTGCAACAGAGGGACAGCCAGGGGCTGGGGGCAACCCCAGTGATGCCCCTACACCCCAAACCTGCCACGCCAGCCCCTCTCTCCCCATGGCCTGGCACCTGTGAGGGGATTTACTGTCCCCGACACAGGTGAAGCAGCACTGTGCATTGCCCAGGGCAAGCCCGGCCTCCAAAATCCCTGCCCTGCACCCACCAGAGGACAGGGCACAGTCTGCCTGAGCTCTTCCCTGGGGAGGAAGGAGAGGTGCTGCCCGCTCCCTGCCAGCA
>NW_010558655.1:1558-2683 GCF_000687285.1 Phaethon lepturus
GCCTGCAGGCGCGGGTGCCAGCCCACAGGAGCCCCAAGGCATGGGGCTCAGCTCCTGCAGAATCAATTTTTCCAACAGCATTTTAAGTATGGCGGAAATATCTTAAACTTTTTGATGACTCCAGACTTCAGTCGCCGTTAAATATCCACTTACTTGCCCACAGCAGGGAAGCACAAGAGGGTGAAGCCGCAGTCGCTGGGAAAGCTGAGCGCCAGAGCCAGTGGGTGAGCGAGGCCCTGCAGCCGGGCTGACCCACGAGGCCAAGCCGAGCCCTCACCCCAGGCCAGTCCTGCCCCCCAGCCCTGGCGGGGACCTGACCACAAACACCCACTGACGGGCACCACCAGCCGGGCACCTGCCAGGGCTCCCCAAGGTCACCTGCCTACGTCCGGGCCCTTGTGACAGCCAAGGCCGGCCCCAAGGCCTGCCGACTCCCCCACTGAGGCCCGGCTGCTATCACCTCTGCCTCTGGCCACACTTTTCCTCAGTGCAAGTTGTGCCCATCGCCTCTTGTCCCACCGCCACCCGCCCCCAGCAAAGGCACATCCCTGCCCAGTGGCCCTGGCATGGCAGCCTGGGGACATGCCTTGGGGAAGCTGGAGGAGGAAACCCCCACTGGGGTTTGCCAACACCTCTCCTGAGCCCGGTCCCACTGTGCCAGAATCAGGAGCCCAGGGAGAGCAGAGCACAGTGCTCCCCCATGCCAGCCCCACGGTGCTGTGTCAGCTGGGCACCAGTGTGTTGGGCTGAGGGGGACACTCCGCCAGCAGCGCTCCCACACTGGCACACAGCACTGGGACACCGCCACCCTTCCACCGGCACAAGGTGCCTGGCCTGAGAGCAGGCAGGATCGTGCTGGCAGCCAGTGTGGAAGAAGGGCTATCCAGGCAGGGAGTGATGCAGAGCTCTGCAGGCTTAGGGGCTTACGGCCACATGCCCTCTGGGCCAACATGGCCACCAATAGCTCTGTAAAAGGTGCCCCCATGGCCACCCTGCAAGCAGGAATTCATCGGGACGCTGCCTGGCACCGCCACACTGGCACCACCCTGCCAAGCCTGCGCAACCCCCCTGCCTCCCCCGCGCCAGCTGCAAACCGCGAGGGGGCAAAGAGCACCCCGAGCCAGG
>NW_010558655.1:2953-3569 GCF_000687285.1 Phaethon lepturus
CTGGGTGAGCCCCCACGACACCCCAAATTTCAGCCTTGGAGGCAGCAAGGTCACCCCAGCTCCGCTCTCGCCATCCAGGGAGGAAGGGGCAGACCTGCCAGGACAACTCCTTTGCGTGGTGGGAGCTTCCCAGCTCTTAGCCAAGGAGCAGGAGGCACAAACCCTGCACAGGGCGAAGCAGCCATGCCCAGCTCTCCCCTGCCCCATGGGCACCCTCCCCCTACCCCAGGGCCCACGCCCTGGGAGCCCCATCAACATGCTGCGACACCAAAGCAGCACCCAGAGCCTCAACTCCTGCTCACCATTGCTCCAAAAGAGTCCCAAACCTCCAACGCTTCCCAGGGCCAGCCAAAACTCAGCAGCGCATTTCCAGTGCCAGCGCTTCACTGGGAGCTCCAGCTGCGGTGGCCTTCCTGTCCCAAACACATGGGCACAGAGAGCCATGGGGAAGGTGACCAAACACCCTGAACCGTGCCTGTGGTAACTTTTGAGATCTCACCTGTTAATTTTACATCCAACATAGGTTGAACCAGCTGTTGAAAGTCATCGGGAAGCCCACCCACAACAGCCGAGCTCACCCGCTGTCCCAGCAGAGCCAAGACAACATAGACAACAG
>NW_010558655.1:3587-4910 GCF_000687285.1 Phaethon lepturus
CCGGACCCCCAGGGGACTGCCTGTCCTCGGGCACCCACAGCCCTGGCTTCCCTCCACTGAGAGCCCCTGATGTTGTTCTGCTCAGATTCCCATCGCCTCAGGACTCCTGCCTGAATTTCTGCCCTAGGAAGAATAAAATCATGGCCAAACCCCAAAGCAGCCCCCAAAACAGCTCAGCCAAGCTGAGAAAAGCCCAATGCTCCCACGGGCTGGGCACAAGACCTTACAGAGGTGCTACGGGACAGTGCCCAGCCATCACCCTTGCCAGGCTGCAGGCAAGCTTGTCCAGTGATGAAGGGGGTTACAGAAGCGGGTGACATGTGGCACAGTGGGTCACGAGCACACCTCAAACACCACCCGGTAGCACAGCCTCCCAGTACCCACCACGACTGCATCCTCAAGCAGACAAGCAAAACCCTCACCAAATGCCTGTGGACAGTCTGTCCCCAAACCACTGCTGCGCCTTGCTGCAATGCTGCTCCCCGAACAGACCCAGGTTCCAGGGGCAATGGGACACTCCCCCAGGGCCACCAGCATTCAGGAGCAGCACAGGGGAATGGCCCCAGCTCTCCTCAGTCCCAGCCCAGGGCCCTCAGCCAAACATGAGGTGTCTGCTCTCCATCCGCCCATGGCACTGGGGCCACTGCTCCGCATGTTTGCGGGAGGAAAGCGTGCCATGGTGAGACACCTACCCCAGGGCAGCACCCCAAGGCACGGGACTGTGCCAACACACAGCTGCCAGCAGGGCAAGGGCTGGGCACGCACCATATTCCTCCTGTGAGACTGGGAGAAGCCCAGCAACACCCAACTCCGATCCCTCCAGAGTCGGAGCAGCAGCAGAGGAGGCTTGTACTTGCCGCACCGGCCCCCCCCCCTCCCCCCTCCAATCCCCCCACCCCCCCCCGCTCCAACCCCCCCAGTCTCTGCCTGCTGCAGCAGGATCAGCCCCATGGGATACAGGGCTGGTTTCACTCAGTGAAACATCCAGCTCTGGATGGTGCCAGGGCAGACCTGCGCTGGGGGAACCACACACAGAGAGCAAGACACGAGCTGACAGGGCTGGGCTCTGGCACAGCCCTGGCTGGCCAGTGCGGGCAGCTCTGCTCTTGTGCTGCTGGGAGAGGGCAGCGCTCCCCCAGGAGCGGGCAGGATGATGTCCCCTGCACAGATGGGGAGCGTGAGGTGACCGTGGGACCTGCACACAGCAGGAGCACAAGGAAGTAAGTGACACACACAGGGCACATGTCCTCAGGGCGTGAATGCCCCAGGGGCTGCACCAAATCCAGCCATGAGCACCTGTGGCACCAGTGGCAGGCCTTGCCC
>NW_010558655.1:4931-5472 GCF_000687285.1 Phaethon lepturus
ACGGCTGGTCGTCCACATGCCCCATCCACACGCGGCATCGCCAGGTGGACAAGAAAGGGACAGTCTTTCCCCTGCCACCCTGCCTGCAGCAAGCAGGGCACTCTGGTGACAGTCCCCATACATGGGGGTGACCGGGCCTGGCCTCCTCCTCCTCTTCTTCCTCCTATTGCTGCAGCTTTCTGCATTGCATCCCATGCTGCCCACAGGACTGGGGGGGTCAAGGCGAAATGGGTCCCCAAAAGACCGGCAAACCCCAGGCTGTAACCCCACCAGCCACGGCAGCCAGGTCCAGGTCAGTTGCCAAGGGCCTGCAGATGCCAGGGCGTGGCTGTGCCAGCCGGCTTGCCCTCACGAGCAGGAGTCCATGGCACACCAGCACCAGGCAGCCCCTTGCTGTGGCCACACAGCTCTGCTTGGGGTAAGGAGCAGGGATGACTCAGCCGAAGAGCATCATCCCCCTCAGCTGCTTTGGGGGCACCGGGGCTGCCCATGCAGCAGGCACCTGCCTGCAACGCAGGCCTTAGCCCAGCCCTGCCCACGC
>NW_010558655.1:5564-6215 GCF_000687285.1 Phaethon lepturus
ACCCCAGGTGGTCTCTGGTGCTCTGGCCACCGGGAGAGAGGAGGGCCCGATGCTCACAGGCTGCTGGCAAGGGAAAGCAGGCAGGATCAGGCCTGCAGAATATTTGGGAGGGGGAAGAGGAGAAAGCATTGCCAGCTTGGGAGCAGCAGTTCGCTACCCTCCCCCACCCTCTAAAAATAACCGGCTCCCTCGGCACCCAGTGCACCCATCCCCCTGCCCACACTGCTGCCCAGGGTCCCTCCGGGCCGGGGGTCCCTCCTGCCCATTCGGCAGGATTTGGCAGGGCAGCCCTGCCAGCCAGGCAGGGGAGGCCGGGGCAGGGTTACAGCACATTCACAACCCCAGTAGGGAAGGTGCCATCCTGCCTCCTCAGCCCCTCAGGAGGGGACCAGCCCCCCGGGAACCCCACCGTTCCTCAGCCTCACGCCCAAAAAGTGGGAGCAGCTCCTCTCCAGCCCACAGAGGAGTTGCAGCTCTGACCCACATATGATTTGGAAACCTATTTATAGCCTGCAGACAAGGGCTTGGGGAATGCTCTCCCACCCCAAAGGGGCGACCCTGGGGACCAGGGACAGGACTGGCAAGTGCCCAGGGCATCTGGGACGTGAGAGTGGTCCGTGGTGGGGAGCGAGATGCTGCACAGGGCAGAGG
>NW_010558656.1:0-14259 GCF_000687285.1 Phaethon lepturus
GGGGAAGCCGCCGCAGCGGGGCTGCCCCGCTGCCCCAGTTCCCAGCCGCCGCGCAGGAGCCGCCCTCCAGCCCCAGACCAGCTGTGCGCAAGGCAAAGGCGAGCCAAGACACGCTACTCATGCCGCAATCGTACCGCTAACAGCAGCGTGGGCAAAGGCTTATATAAATAGCTGAGATTACATATAGCAACTCTTATTTAATTAAAATTAAATACAATTGTGAGAAAGTTAACTGACCATGACTGAGAACTCCTGATCAGAACAAACCGTTCAGCATTGTGCCAGTTTGCAATTACTAGATCTCATGTGATGATGGTACATTTAATGTGTTCTGTCCTGGTCTGTTCAGTATGGGTAAACATCACCGCTTCTAGCTGAAGTTCTTGTTAGATACACTTTAAAACACTGCCTTTTAGCCAAAGACCACATAGAGAAGAAAAGATTTTTTAAAAGAAGGTTATCATCCCCATTTCTTATTTGCTTTTTTGTTAAATAAAGGTGTTCCATTTTACTTGGCAAGCACCTTGGCATGAAACAGCGGTCCCTTTATCTGGTTTATAATGTAAGCCTCTTCCATAATTTGTTTTTAAAGACAATTCAGTTGCTAGGTCGCAGCCAAAGAGCTACAGGTGTATCCATCCTACTTTTTCCTTGCAGGGATGGGCAAGGCTGATGAGTGTGGGACAGAAACTATCTTCCACCCTGTCCTGGTTTCATCCAGGATAGAGTTGGTTTTCTTCACAGAAGCTAGTGTGAGGCTGTGTTTTGGATTTGGCATGTAAAAATGTTGGTAACAGGCTGATGTTTTGAGTTGTTGCTAAGTAGTCAAGGAGAGTCCAGCTTCTCGTGCTGGGCTGCCAACGAGCAGGCTGGGGGTGCACGGGGAGCTGGGAGGGGACACAGCTGGGACAGCTGACCCAGGCTGGCCAAAGAGGTATTCCATACCATATAACGTCATGCCCAGTACATAAACTGGAGTTAGCCAGGGGGGCGGGAATCGCTGCTCGAGGACAGGCTATCGATCACCAAGTGGTGAGCAATTGCTGTATTGGGCATCACTTGTTCTTGTACATTCCTTTGTCATTATTATTGTTGTTATCACTGTTGTTTCCTTCTCTCTCACTGTCTTATTAAACCGTTTTTATCTCAACCCACAAGTTTTTTCCCAACTCTCTCCCTCATCCCTGGGGGAGCGGGGAGTGAGCGAGCGGCTGTGTGGTGCTTAGTTGCCGGCTGGGGCTAAACCACGACGCTGGGAACACCCTGTGGGACCCCGCAGCTGCTCTCCCAATGCAGGACTCCTGCGGTTTGCCAGTGGAGAACCCAAGTCCATACTCGGAACATCCTCACTTTCTAGCAGTAGATTTCACTTTGCATGGTCCTTAATGAAGCGCTTTTACTTTCTTTAATTGTCTCCACATAGGGAATTACTTCTACTTAATAAGCCAGACTGCCTAGCTGTACTCTCCCATGGTCGGCGGATGCAGCCCGTTACGAGTGCAGGGTTTGCACCAAAGCAGCTGGCAGTGCTTGTACAGCATTGCTCCTCCAGCACAACTAGAAGTCAAAGGCAGGGAAACACTGTGCTGGATTTAGGCTCAACACTTGACTCTCCCCTTCTTTTTTGAGTATAAAATGTTGCCTTTCTACGATTACAGGTTTCACAGGATCACAGAATCATTTAGGTTGGAAAAGACCTTTAAGATCATCAAGTCCAACCACCAACCCAACACCACCATGCTGTAAAACTAAACCATATCCTTAAGTACCACGTCTACACGTTGTTTGACTACTTCCAGTGATGGTGACAAAGTTCTTAAAGTACTGTCGAGTTTGGTGTTCTTAAAAAGACTTCATTTGCACATGTTTTTAAGCGGAATTTTGTTTCCCGTTTCTGTGCACTTCCCACCCATTGCTTTCATCCAATCTCAGAAAAAAAAACCTACCGCACAACTTCAACAGAGTCCCTTGCCTAGGCAAGAGGGCAACCAGCCCCATACGCAGACATTGATAAGGCTACATGAGCATTCCCGTACCATGCCCAAGGACATACCACTTGGTGCCATCTCCCCAAGTGACCAATTTCTGCCATGGCAAGGGGCAGCTCCTTGTTTTGAGTTCCAGCTGTGCCACCTGCCAGAGGAGCAGGGGAGGAGGGATAGGAAAACTTGGAGGAATTAAGACACTGTCATGGAAAAAGCTGTAGGAGTTTGCCAAGAGAGAGCTTTATTGTATGGCTAATTAGCTCCCTCAGGAATGGTTCTGACAAGAGGAACTGGAAGAGAAATACATACTATTCTTGGGGCTTGCTGCAACAGACAACCCACACATTTTGAAACATCCCGTAGGAGTTACCTGGTCCTGCTCCTGAAATCTCCTTGTGAACGTGCTCCAGATGGGTTCTTGGCTGAGGGACCTGCATGAGTACCTTCACTCCAGGTTGCCAGCGACATGAAGGTGCTCGCACGTGCTCGCAGCAGTTTTTCCACTTGAACACTATTTTGTCTAAGAAGTTGACAAAACAGTAATGCTCACTTATACTCTGGAATTCAAGTGTATTTTCAACAAAAATGGTTATTGACACTACCGTACACATGCTTTCATAGGCATACCATTACACAAGATTTTCTTAAATACAGGCTACAGGCGTGGGGACAGAAGTATACTTCTGGAGTCTCCTCCCAGGGTGCTGCACCACCAGCAGTGGCAGCACTTCTAGGGTAGACTGCAAGACAATCTCTCATGCTTCCTTGAGCACCTTAGGGTCAATACAGCCAGCTACATTACAGCAGCAGCTATCTATCTTTCATTGTACAAAGCATCAAACACAACAGTCATTTTTGCTGGCCATGTTTTTATTTGTTTTTTGTTTTAAACAGGGGAGCCAATGATACATCCAGTATTTCAAAAAATCAGAAGGTAAAACAAATTTTCAGAAGACTGAGATGCTACATGCTATATTTAACCTAATTTTATTCATGCTTGCTCTTGAGGGGGGTTGGGAGCGGGACAGGAATCATTCAGTAAAAACATACAGTAAAAACAAAATGTCTCACCATATAGAACTTTAACCTACAGTAATGTTGTACCTTAATTATTTCCATGCACACAACTAACATTACAAAATTTTTTAAAAATGAACACAATTAAGACTTCTAGGAGCATTGGATAATAAAGCAATTCCTAATTTCTTTTGTAGAGATCAAGCACCTCCAATTACAAATTCCTATACACAGTGAGTGCTTTACTTGAAATGAAAACTAAAAAATAGAAATAAAAAAAATGTATTGGATAGCCTCAGAATAAGCCGATGTTAATATATATCCAGCTATGTAGGCAATAAAACCATAGTGCTAAACAAAAACTTTTATCTGAAAAGTAACTCAAAAATTAAGTTGACTTTCTATAATTACAGAAATATACTTATTTGCTAAAATAAATAAAAGTGCTGCATATTAACACTTCACTATAAAGAACGCATACCAGAACATTTATAAATATTGAATGATTTTCAATAAGAATAGCTACTACAATAATGCTGGCTAAATAGAAGTGCATAATGAGAAGCACTATGGGTGGTTAATGTTTTGCCACATACTGCTGTTACCTTGAGGTAGATAACACATGCGTACCAAATTCTGCATTCATTTCAGTTGCTGCTGGTATCATGTGTCTAAGAAATGTGTACAGTATGAAAAACTCTAAAATACGCATGAATGAAAAAATGTTTTGGGAAAAATAGATATTTTCATGCAATTATGTACAGTCTCACTGTGTAAATTTCAAGGCAAGGTTCTTTTTCTGCAAAACATGGACACTGTTTTACTGAGAGCATGTTTTTTTTTTTTTTACTTCGTTTAGTGCATTTTTTGTTACCTCCTGCATTTTGCATTATTTTGCTCTATTCTTTAATTTTGTGTGCAAACGACATGCCAGTTTAAAAACAAAACTAACTTACGTATAGAAAGTAATTTTGGATTGTAAAAACAATGGTAAACAGAAAGCTAATGAAATCCATACCAAAATTACACCGTCTGATTCAAGTAAAAAAATTACTTACACTAGTAATAAAAAAAGACAAACACATCTCATGAATATAAAAGAAATGTCTGCTGAGTGTTTTAGTTTAGATGTTTCAGAATGCTGCTGTACGTCTTGTGGGGAATCTGGGGAGATGATTTCATAGCAGAAGGCGTTAACGTGGCCTGTATTGATTTCAGTGGCGAACCAACAGGGCTGTGAAACTGAGGAATACCTATAGCCTCAAGCTGCTTGTTGAAGAGGAGTTCTCCACTGTTACTGAGAAAGCTCTCTTCTCTTTCCTTCTCCCCAAGCTTCCCCTCTTCTACTGGCTCAGGTTCTAGCATTTCAGCATCTTCTTTCTTACTAAAAAATTTGTCCAAATAACTGGTGTAAGTATTTTCTTTTTCAACTTGTTCATCCTTCCTTACTTCACAACAAAACTGGTCTATGAGGAAGCACTCCTCCCCACTACTTACAAACTGACTGTCCCAAGAAGTTTGGTACAGAGCTTCTAACTGTGCCAAATTAGCCATTCCTTTCTCCTGCTTCTCTCTGCTTACTGACTTTGATATTAATCCTTTCAACTCTATTTGAGACACTGAGCTATTCAAGTCATTTAATTTATCAACATCAGTAGACTCATGTTGTAAACTAAGCTGAATGGTTTCTGCTATAAATGAATCAAAGTCAAATCCTTGATTCTTCTCCCTTTCTTTTTCAACAAGTTGCTGTGATGCTTCCTCAAGTGCTATCTGAGCTTTCACCAACCCATTCTTTTCACATTTAGACTTGCCTTTCTTATCAGACTTTTCTTTGCTCTGTTCCTTCCAGTTCGAAAGATCTATAATAAGCTTGGGCTCATAGTAATGGTTAACTTCGCTGTCTCGCCAAACTAAGTTATCTAGGTATGAAGATGACCTCATTTTGTAATTACAAGTGTGACTACATTCCAGATCACAATACTTGTTTTCGTGGTGATCCGAATACTGCCAGCAAGGCTCAGTAGAGAAGTGGGTGTCAAAGGCAGGATCCTCCAGATACTTTTCACGATCTCCATCCAAATATTTGCGAGGATCTACTTGCACTTCTTCCTCATCAGTAACATCGGAAAGAGCCCTTGGATCACGCTGAACTTCATCAGCTTCATAGTTATTATGAATAGGCCAGTCATGGTCTGAAAACTGACTTTCATGGTATCTGTAAAACAATTTCCTAAGTGTTAGCAGCTAAAAACCAGTCTTTTAGCTCCCAAGACAGAGACAGTTAAGTTTAGAAATTCCCTTACAGAATAATGATAATACAAAACAGATAAAAGTTTTTCTTCAATCCAATTGGGTACTTGTTCCAGTTTTTTTGGCATAAAGCAATCCTCGTATGCGCATCTGAAAGATTTAAGTCCAGAATTACGTACAATAGCTCGCTCCATTTACAGCGCTCTTCCTTAAACTGTGTTTAACTGACTTCAGATTACTACTGTAAATCTCTTTACTATTATATGTGCTAAGCATTGGACAAGACAATCATACTTAAAGCTTTCTTTGTTTAAAGTTGATTTTTCAGAGAAATATTTCTGGGGAAAAAAGTAATGGAGAGATTGACTTTAGAGTCTAGAGTCCTGAGTGCGTCTCAGGAATGCATCTGCATATTCAAGGCAGTCTAATGAATTATAAACCCACTGACAATGCACTACCTATAAGGCAAAGATTTATTCTCAGGTCAACTTAAGAAGAAGAAACAGCAAAGGAAATTACGCCCATAAAGCAACATTACTTCAAGCACACAACCATTCAGTTACGCTAGACATCACAGTAAGTGATAAATTTACCTTTCCCAATTATAAATATGGCTGTGACTTTCATCCATCAGCAGAATATCATCAACCTCATCTTCAATGTGAAAAGGATGACTGGAAATGGGCTCATCCGTTGGAAAGGAATAAATGCTCATATAAGGATGGGACAAAGCTTCTTCTGCTGTCAATCGATCCATGGGACTAAATGTCAAAATTTGCTCCAGAAAGTCCAGTGCTGCAGAGACAGTTATAATTACACAGGAGAAAAATGACAGTTCAGACATCTAGAATTTAAAAGCAAGGTGCAGTGCTTTGCTGTAGAGGTCTGCATTTGCTTGAAAGTAGCTACCAGTATCAGCTACTGACAGTATACTGCCAAATATGCATTCTGTAGCCATTGGAAGCTAGAAGAGTAGAGGTCAAATCTAACAACAACAATAATTTAACTTAAAGCAGGAAAAAATACTGAGAGACAGAATGCTTCAAGCTGAATTGGTATCCACCAACAGCTATCAGGAAAGACTGCTGACAGTTCAGTTTGGGGACTTTCTTTTAAAAACATTTGAAAGACAGTTGTTTTAAAACTGACTCCATTCCAACGTTCCCTTGTATTTAGAAGGCCGGTGTCTCAAAATAGAGTAATTCAAACAGTCTTCCAGTGCAAATAGGTCCATCAGAGATTCACAATTATACTCCAAAGAGTATACTCCAAGTACCTATCATGTAAGCACATTTTTTTTTTAATTACATCAGAAGACAGTTCTTTTTCAGAGAATGCACAGGTTCTTCTAACTGAAACTTGCTTTTAACAATCACACACATGCACTGTGAAGTTGTTCACTATTTTATGATTTTGAAATACATGAACTATTTTTTTCTGAATCACTTACCTTCAGGACTGATGCCTGGAAGCAACTGAGTTAAAGGTTTGTGTGGCTCAGTCATATCGTTTCTAATGTAAACTGGAATTACATTGAGAAGCTCCTGACGGTCCTCCTCATGTACAACAGGAATTGATTCTAGAATCAACTGCATCTGTTCAAGTTCATGCGCACCTAAGCACCAAGAAAAAATAGAAGCCGCCATTTCAACTGCAAACACTTTTGATCCCTGTATATGAAAGGCATGTCAAAATTTTGTGCTCTGAGCAGCTATTTTCAGTAGAAGACTATTATCTCCTACAACAGAGGAAAGGATTAAGTTATAAATATGAGTGATAATAAATCTGAAGAGCTCTCAAAAATGCTGTAGTGTACAAAGAATTACAGAGCTGCTACACACAGATAAAGTGACCCAGCCTTAAGCTTTAGCAAGGATTTTTCACTATGGAAGAGGTACTGCAGAGCAGTACCCTATCTTTTTGTTCTATACTATACACTGCAACCCTCAATTGAGCCACCTAATGAATTCAATGTTTGACCTCCTTTTGAATTATATGTCCCTTATTAATAAAAACAGTAACGGTTTAGCTCAGCAAGAGATCTGACAGGCCACAACCATTTGTATTAATGTTCTACACCAAAACCCTGTATTACTGTCAGGCGCAAGACAAAAATCACCTGCCAGTTAAAAAAGTACTGCATTATAATTGAAATTATAGCACACTTTTAGCACTATCTGAAGTTTCCCTGGGTAAAGAACTACAAGGGCCTATACAGCCCGTGAATTTTGAATAATGAACAGCATCTACATTCAGTACCAGTGTTAAAGCTGGAGTACCCAGAAATAGAGCTTGTCTGCCTCAATTTATTATTCAGCTCCAAGAAGCATGTAGTACCCTAGAGATTCAACTAGCAGATGAAACTATATAGGATTATTTGCATGCCAGTGTTTACCTCCTTCACCAAGCAGCTCTGGGCAATCATCAGTGATACCGATGCATGTGACATTAAATACAAAAATAAACAGGGCCAGAAAGCGATTGTACCATCTTAAAATCTATGAGTACCATCTCAAAATCTATGCGCTATCAGTTCGCTTCAGCAGTTTACATCCTACCACATGTCTGCCAGATAACTTAAAGAAAAGATGAGGAAAAGTCACTACAGAAAATCTGACTCAGACCTATGTTCCCCCACTGAATTAGTCCCACATCATGTAGCTTATTTGCTGGACTGAAAAACACAACTGTTTTCTCTTCCTACTTCAGACTATTACAAATTACTTAATATAATCTATGCGATGTTATACTGGCTGTAATTTGCTGGAAAACAGAATCTCCTGTATCATTATTTCATGTTCTATCCATCCTAAAATTAACCAGCTTTCTTTCCGCTCTAAGTAAATGAGAATTTTAAAATATTAATTTAGAAGGAAGAATTACAGAAATTGTTTGGAACATCTGTTGAATTCCTCTGCCTCAACTTCCCTTCCTTCCCTCATCCCAGGTATTCTGCAATGTTCATCTGCATTCTTCCTTCCCATTCCAATCAGCCTTCCAGACAGCAAGATTCCTAAGGGATGGTTCAGAATTAGATAGGACATTGCAAATTAGCCAAACCAAGCCCTCCAAACAACTCTGCAAAAGAATTTTATTCAGAGTTTCACGACAGACTAACTGTCATATCTCCAACCATCTTCCCTTTCCAAATGCATGATACTATGAAGTCTACTCTAATTCAGAAAACTATGGCAATGCTAAATTACCAGAGGGACACATTCACATCTAAAAGTATTTTTCTAGGTATCTACACAATGCAATTATGGCACATAAATGAGCCTACAAACTTTGGATTTTGGTTACTAAGACTGAGTTTAAAAAAAAAAAAATCTAACTCACTACACAGATATTAGGCCAATAAAAACTTTTGGCAAAGACCAATGCTAATTAAAGAAAGCCAAAATACCAGCAAGTTGCGCTCAATCTATGTTGAAATCTGCAGACTTTCTCCCACTATTTCACTGTTTTCCAGTAGAAGTGCTTGATGCAATGGAAATGTAATAAATTTCTTATCAGCCAAGCATTTAATACACTGGAGACATTACCCCAATAGCTAGCAACTCAGAGTTAGCAACTCACTGCGAGTTAAGAAAAGCCTCTTCATATATGAATCACTGATTTCTATAAAATAACGATTTCAAGGTGACAGTAGTCCATTAATAGTACTTAATGGGAAAAAGCTCTCATTTTCATTACCTTGACAAACAAAGTTCAGAATTACCACAGAGGTGTGCTTTTTAGTCCACGTGTATGTAAAGGAATGTGAACTTTGAAATGCAAGCTCAGCTCTTCGAGGTTTTATCTGTATCACCCCAGTAATTTAGACCAACAGGAGCAAATCTAAGACCAAGCTCAAATGAGACAGCTCTGCTGAGGCCCCCAGGGTGCACACAACATAAGCATTTCAGGGGTTTATTCTAGACTAGCTCATCTGCTCCCATGGACTGAATGCCTATCAGCAGGCAGAGCACATTAGGTGATCTCCTGCAGTGCAAATGGCAGTTCCATTTTATCTCAAAAGACTCTCGTATGTGCACTGAGCTAAATCAGCAATGCAGTACAGGATGGCCATCAAGAGGTTTGCTTCAAAAATTTGCTCCTTATCCTAACCAAAGCACTAATGTAGATGCATCCAATGAGACCAGAGCATTGCTTCTCATCTTACCAGAAACGTTTGAAGATTACACATTTCCTTGTTATGTCACACTAAATTTTAAATCTTAAAGTCCTCCCTATACCACTGAAACAAAGGTCAGGTCAAAACAGTCTGTAGATAGCAAAAAAATTGGGAACAGGGAAAAAAAAAAGGCTGCTCTTTCATAATTCAAAATATAAAGAAGCAAGAAGTGATTCAGTTGACTACATTGAAAAAAATCTTTGAGTGTGATTACTCAGGGCATTCGTAATCCTCAAATACTCCCTGCATACATCAATTCACTAAAATACATGTATTTAGAACACTTCTTAGGCATGCAATAAATTTATCTTAACCTAATTACAGATTTACCATATAGGTGAGTACTAAATTAAATTGTGATATTTATCTAAATACGTATCAGTATAAGTAACAAAAATTGAAACGTTTTCTGCTTTACAAATACATCAATTTGTAGTTTGCTTATATGCTTGCATAATAACATAGCATATCCTGATAGTCAATGACTATTGATACTAACCATGAGAATACACCTTTCCTGAGGAAGATAACTAAGCAGTACCACTCCTTCTAGGAATATAAACACACATTTTAATTCTACCCACCTGCAAAGAGGGTTTTCCCAGTCAGCATTTCAGCAAAGATGCAACCTGCAGCCCACATGTCAATGGCTTTAGTGTAGTTGTTAGGAGAAAGCAAAAGACGGGGCGATCTGTACCATTTAGTAACCAATCCTTCAGAAAGATGGCCCTAAATGAAATTATATTTAAAAAAAGAAAAAAGCTTACATAGATTTTCAAGAGGTACGTCTTTTTTAATTACTTGTAGTGCATTAAAAAAATAAGGAACAAGATTTTTTGGTCTCCATGTCCTAGTACCATGTGCCCCCTACTAAGACCTTCTGCCTTTTAAAATGGAAGAGCAATATCTTTATGAGTGAACAGCAACAATATAGAAGCATGACACTATTTTATTAGTCAAACGAGGTACTGCAACAAAATTTTCTTATTCACAGATGGCAAATAGATGCAGAGGTAATAATGAACTCTTGTGAAACATCATCTGAACCAGGAAGACAGTACCTCTAAATTAATCCCAGGAAGTAGCCACACTTGTACACTATGAATGCAGCACTTACAAACTTATCTAAGGCTTCTATAGTTATGCCTCTAGATGTTGGTCTTAATCTCAGGTTCTATATTCACTGTTAAAAATCTGCTTTTCTGAACACATGTAGAAAAAAAAAAGGTTTTATTTTATGCTTGCAGTAGTCCTATCTGGGACAAAACATGTCATCCAGAGATCTGTTTTACTCTACTTGCAAGCATTCCAGTTCTACTGTATGATCCCTAATGTGATATCCCACCTGCTAACGAGGCCTTCCACAGACTATCTGCCTCTACGAAAGGGAGAAAGATGCTACTTTAAGAAGGAACTGTTGTCAGCGTATCACTTAAGTATTCCCACTCTTTACATACCTTGTGGGAATAATGAGGATCCATGATTCGTGCAAGACCAAAGTCACCAATCTTCAGCACCAAGTCTTCAGTATTAATGAAAAGATTAGCTGGTTTGAGATCTCTATGCAGAACATTTGCAGAGTGAATATACTTGAGCCCACGTAGCAGCTGGTACATGAAAAGTCTGGCATGATCTTCCAGTAAAGGGCCTTGCTCTAGCAGATTAGCCAGATCTGTCTCCATGTATTCCTGGACAATGTAAACACAGTTCAATTCTGTAAGGGAGCCCACGTCATCTGTTAACTGGCTTCCACTAGGACCAAGAATTTCAAATACTTTGACAATGTTATCATGGTCAAGTCTTCTAATAATTTTGATCTCACGTAGAGCATGTTTAACACTCTGGGGATCTGTAAGGACAATTTTCTTGACAGCCACTCTTTTGTCACAGTCATTATCGACAGCAGAAAAAACTAAGCCATTTCCACCACAGCCCAGTGGTTTTAAGTCCATATACCGAGAGCCCAGATCAAAACCATGAATGTTCATGAGACTTTCAAATTTTTCTGCCATTTTTAAATTCTTTATGCTTCTTTTTCCTCAAACTACTAAGCTTCTGTAAACACGTGGAGACACTTCCACTGGTATCTGAAGGAAAGGTCTTACAGAAAGGGAGAAGAAACACTTGGCTTTGACTGCAAGATGGTTTCTTGACACTCTCATTTCATTATGAGCCAGCCAGGCCTGTTGTGTCCCCTTGAATTTAGAGCCCGTAAGCTCTAGAACTCAAACCGAGCATAAGATAGAAAGATTGCAGCATTCATAGTTCAAGAAAGGTGCAGCATTTCTGCAGACATTAAAGAAAATACTCACAAAAAACTCAAACGGAATGAAATGACATACTATGCACTCAGCTCTACTGTGCTAAACTGGTTAACATTTAACAAAAATGTGAATAAATATGCACATAATAGGCTTCTATTAACATCCTCCTCCTCACAGTGCAGATACATTCAGTGTTGGACTGGTCCTGAGCAGCGTCATTCTATGGTGCTGGTAAGCACTATTTTTTTTTTCCTTCTTCCTCCTCTTTCTCTCCTTTGTTTACAGTCTAGTTAAACAGGAAACTGGCAGCTCTTGATTTACAAAAGATGCCTTCTGTTAATGATCAGGTGGCTCCAGCTCACCACAATCACAGTCAAAGCTACCATCCATTTTACTCCGTGACAACCTGAAAAGGAGAGAAAAATACATCAGTATTCTAGCACATACAGAAGTCTTCCTCCTCCCCCAACTCCTTAAGTTGTTCTAAATATACAACTTTAGTGTCCAGTTACAAAATAAGATACCATCACAAAAGCTAAACTGACTAGAAATGACACATATTTTTCATATTTGTGGAGGAAAACTGACAGTAATCACCAACCACCATTTCTAAACATATATTGTGAAAGTTTTAGATATAACCTACTGAGAATATAAAGCACACAATGAGATATCCTACTGAATCTTAATAAAGAAGGGAGTATCACAGAAAACTTGGTAATTCTCCTATACAACTGTTAAGAGACAAGTCAGAAACAATAATATCGTGCACCTCAGTCACTAAATTTTTGGAATAATTCTTTCCACTGAACTTCACGCAAAGACAGAATCAGGGTTTTAACTACTTCACCATAATAAGAGATAACCAGGAGCCATTCACACAAAAAGGGTGAGGTTTGTGAACTCCCTGTATTTATTGACTTTCCAGAATATACAGCACACATCCAATGCCCCTTATAAAGCTTAAATCCTTCTGATTTTGGATAAAGTTTAGTAACATCTCAACTCATCTTGCCACTACAGATTTATTGTTAGAGGAATCACAGGGGTAATTCCTACATATCAGACAAATAGTACTATTTTATCAATTACTTCTACACTTATCCAACTTAGATTACAGAGAAAAACTAACAGCAAATACATTTTACATAGTAACTGATATATTCTGTAACTGGTTCCCCTAAAATATGGGCACCTTAGACTATTAAAAAAGAAATTCTGTCTTAATGAATGCCACTACTACTTATGAAAACAAAAGTGCTCATTTCTTCAGTAAGTTTCCCTGTCTGCAGCAGCAGAATGCAGTCATAAAGACCACATATTGCATTTTTGCACAACATCCTCATTTCTTTTAAAAGCTCCAAGATGCCACGAAGAAGAGGTGTACCTTACACAGTGTGGTAAGGTTTGAGCAATTCCTTTACAAGGCACTTGTATGTTCTTCCCCAACAACTATAGGTCACATCAAACAACTAAATGTCTTCTCGTCAATCTTAGATTAACACATTTCAGCTCTTCACCCAGCTCTCTAAACAAATGTAAAGTTCTCCAAACCATCCCAACACTTTAGAATTAATTGTATGAGTGTTCTCCCTTAAAACTGTGCTAGCACTTCAGTGGGACAACCGGGACCAAACAAAACAAGTCTCCCCACTCCTTAGCAGGGCAGTAAGAGTAGCTGACAAATTATTAACATATTCCAAATAATGGCCTCAATTCACTGAAGCAATCAGAATTGCATGCAGAAAAAAAATAATAAAGGCAGGCACACTAGCAAACAGAAACAAGACCGTTTTGACACATTTAAATATCACCATTCCTTAGGCTCAAGCCTGACTGCCACCGAGACACGCAGCCCCAGTGCCCTGGCTTGCTCCCTCCCGCCACACACCACCTGCCTCCAGGTACTTGTACAGCCACGTGACAAACACGGGAAAGAATAAGAAAACACATGGTATCCTCTGCCGGGTTTTTCTTTTTAAATAAAGATCACCAAACGTAGTACTTCTAAACTGAAAAGCCTTCAGCTGCCCTCCACTGATGTGGTATAATACCCTGCCAGAAGGGTGAGCTTCAGAGCTTGCTTTACTCAGCACGAGTAACTATTGCCTTGAGATTCCTTTCTTTGCATACTGCCAAGAGACTTAATTTTCGACAGTGTTTTACAAGGGTTATTATAACCTTAGTACAAACATAATGAGGCAACGCTGTTACTTTTCCTAAAACTATCTTGAATTTATAACAGTATTAAGACATCAGTGTGAGGACTGTTCTTAGAATAAGCATGAATTTACTTAAAGAACAAATACAAATTTTATCCTAGAGTTAATTAGGATAGCATCAGTGACTATCCAACTCTTTGTTCACAATTATAAAAAACAGAAATCTAGCCTCTTGATTTTTAACTTTTTTTTTTTAAACCTAAAATATGTTCTCATTCACATACACCACTTTCAAGCTCACTCATTCTGAGCTGCTGCCTGTAAAGAAGTTTAACTCAGCCCAGTCCATCTTCCTCTCATTCCTTACCCCCCCCCCCCCATTCTTCCGGAATTCCTTTTTT
>NW_010558656.1:14290-17223 GCF_000687285.1 Phaethon lepturus
TGTTACGGAAATTCATTTTTGTAGCTTATATGAGCACTTTACATTTCATGTTAACTCAAAGTCCAAGACCTCTGTTCAAATATCCTGCAATAAGCTGTATTTTGTATCTTTGGGACCATCTAAAACCAGTTGTATTCTTCCCCATAATTAGGCCTATTGTTTCACATTGCTGATGTCTTCAACATGCAGCCATACCAAATCGGTTTGCACCAGCTGGGTGACACATCTGGAACCTCTCTTTCAGCTAGTTCTATTAAACAGCAGAGGAAAGGATCAAAAAGATGTCCATCAGTAGCCAAGAGCAAGATTTGCCAACCTCACCACCATACTCAGATCTTACCCCTTACTGCCATGACTAAATGAAGGCGGCAGCAGAACTATAACATGAGAGCAGTTATGACATTACTGCTTCAAGCAGAAAGGGAGTTACAGCCCACTTCCTTACTGAAGTAGGCGTCCTAAAATTTTCATCCTGCATCTCTGAAATTATGCCTTCTTAATCATCAGCTTACACGATACCCTTCCACTAGGTGATCACTAATTACAACGTTTTCAGAAGGTACGTAATGATTTTTGGAATCAGAGTGATTTAGCTAAGAAAACAAATGTTGACAACATAAGCAACTCATTACAGCCTTCAGTTTACTTGATCCTGCTACAAACTTCCTATGTAACTATGAGCAAATGACTTAATCCCAAAGCCACAAAAAGCAGGGTCCAGCTATGATTCAGAACAGGATCTAGTCCTAGGAATCTGACCAGGAGGCAAGCCTACCTACCAAGCAGATACAGTACCTCACATCAGTCTGGTGAGGACAACTACAGATCGTCCTAGCAAAAATGCCCCACTATTAAACCGAATGAAATTAAGATTCAGTAATTCAGAGCGATCTTTCATTTACTGCCACTGAAAATTCCACTTTGGAAACATAACAGATGTATGTAGCAGGTTCATGTATCTTTGTTTAAACAAAAAAATACGCTTCTAAACTAGCTCCACGCATTAAATACTTTCACATTAAAGATGTACTTCTTTCACCATGCCGGTTGGATCTCTCACCTAGCGCAGCCCTTTGCTCATGTGCTACAGACCCTTTGCCCCAGGGAAGCAGCGGAACTAGTCTCCCCATCCAGGGGTTAACAGCAAACAGACATTTAAGTCAAACAGTCCTGTGGACCAGAAGCAGATAGGAGGGATGGAAAATAAAAAGTTAACCCCAGACTTTATTCCACTCTGACTATGATAATAATTACTTAAAGGGTGATCAACTAGAAGAAGTCAAGGCTTTTCTCAAGCTACAATGAGCTCAAAGTAACAAGTTTTCTTCTTTGCACTTTATAGTGGTTTTTAACTTTGGAAAATAATGAGATGGGTTTTTAAAAACACTAATACTTACAAAGAGTGACAACAACATCTGTTAAGTTTTTACATTTTCCATTTCAATGAAAGTCATAACCATCAGTCCAACCATCTGTCTTGAAAATACACACTAAACCAAAAATGACAAATTCCTCTTCAGTTGTGTAACATGCCCTAACCACTTAAAACACATGATGGACTACAACACAAAAAAGGGGGGTTTATCACCCCAATTTGTGCCAAATAGGCTATTCATGCAGGCACTGATGTTTTCATTTAGGCTAACTGTCACCCTTCCAAGGCTACCATTTTTTTTTAAGTGATACTTTCATTCCTTCCTCCCACAAAGTTTAAAGAGGGAAACACAAAGATACTAGTTTCCTAAGTGGTTTACAACTATGCTTTTAAAACAGATCGCTTCTCAGGAGAGGGCAACAGAAGTGATCCACAGAAGAACTGTCATCTTTGAAATTATTCCTGGTGCTGGCAGACATCACCACACATCACCAGCTTCATGCATTATGCAAGCAGACCCTTCAATTCGTGCTCAACTTCTGCACGTGGATTTATGACAGTTTTCAGGAAACGGAATGTACACTGAAACACAGTCAAATACGAGACATTTACTTTTTCAGAAATACAAATAAGATGGAAAGATACCAGTTAATTTGATTATGCAGACCACATAATGATCAAATCATTACTCACAAGAGAAAGACCAAGAATGACTAATGACATATTATACAACCTCCTAAGTACTATCCCTTTGACTACAAAAATACGGGGCACGGAGTATTTTTTTTAGATCAGCCACGTTGCAGTCAGTAGGCAGAGTGAGTCATCGTCCAACTCACGAAACTGCCGCTTTTCTAAAGCCTCCTACTTGCTCCCCACACTGTTTAGGGAACTCTGTGCTGGCAGTCAGCAAATGTTACTATTAGTTTATAAATCTTCTGAACGATCTGTAAAAGCACACAAAAATCCACTGCATTTTTCTGTATCACAAACAAAAATGGTTCGGCCCTCCCTTTGGAGAATTCAATGAAAACTCACCACTGCAGAAGCCTACCATCAGCTAGCCACAGCCTTCTGCACCTCGGTAGATGTGCTGCTCCACTGAACAGTTAGTTGAGAGTGAATTAAAGATAACGATCACATAAGCAAGGGCTGAGCCTGAGTGAGAGGTTGAACTGAAAGTTCCCATTTTAGCTTCACAGCACACGTTTTTTTCAACCCGATTACCAAACTAAAATCTACCTCTATTTTAAGCCACCGCTTTCTGGAATTTGTAACCGGTTTATAAACACATCATGCTAACTGGTTTATAAACACATCATGCTATCACAATATTAATTTTATATACACGCGCATATATTTCATACATAAGTATATTTTAAAAAGCTTGTTGGCAACAGCGCTTTTATCAACGTTTGCGCCGGCCATGTGACAACACGCTTTCTTTTTCCGCGACACAATTAACTTAGCCATTGTCAGGCTGATCCAAAATGGCACTGAATTAGCCTGAGAAAGAGACACCCATCATGCAGAAGCCGAGTGCCTGCACCCTGCCTGC
>NW_010558656.1:17242-17460 GCF_000687285.1 Phaethon lepturus
CCGCCGCCTTAGCCAGGGGTACCTCTTCTTCCAAATTCCGGAATTCGAGCAGCCTCTCCGCAAGCTATTTTCATCGGGTGTCTCAGGCTACTTGCGAAAAGTATTAGGCCGCTTTTCCACAAAACGTGCTCGAGGTTACCGGGGAGCCTGCGGGCGCCCGGGCAGCAGAGGCGAGCTGTACCTGTCCCCGTGCTCCCGGCACGGCGGCTGGAGAGCGG
>NW_010558657.1:0-5629 GCF_000687285.1 Phaethon lepturus
TCTTGTGCCTTTTGGTGAAAGGGTGGCCGGAGGGTGGGTAAAGAGTGGTCGGAGTCTGGGGCAGGTCATGCTGCCCTGTCCGGCATCTCCCCGGGGCTGGTTGGTGATGTGGGTCTGGCCAGTCTCGGCGAAGCTGCAGGGCTGAGGGTCTAACAGTGATTGCCTTCCTTCACAGACTGACTTCAAGACGGCCGATATGGATGCGAACACAGATCAGGACATCGAGAAGAACTTGGTGGGTATCGAAGCCCTGCCCTGAGGTCCAGGCTCTGCCACTCACGCTCCCGTGCTGCCCTTCCCTGGGCAAAGGAGCTGCTTTTGGTTTTTTCTCATTTAAACACCAGCCTTGGAAGCTCTTAAGCTGTCCCCTTTAAAGGAGGAAGTGCAGTGCTAGCTGCAGCTGCAGGCAGTGCCTCCCTTCATCTTTTCAAGTCTAGGGAGGCTGAGCTTTGGAAGCAGAAGCCATTTAACTGTGGTTCTTCACAGTGGCACCTACTGGGCCCCTGTGCCCTGCTGAGCTTTCCTGCCCCTGCCCGCACCGTCTTTAGTGCAGGAGAAGGGGAAGGGGAAGGTTCTCCCTAAATTTCCGTTCTCTGCTGCAGGACAAAATGATGTCGGAGAGGGCTTTGTTGAAGGAGCGTTACCAAGAGGTGTTGGACAAGCAGAGGCAAGTGGAGAATCAGCTGCAGGTACAGCTTAAGCAGCTGCAGCAGCGGAGGGAAGAAGAGATGAAGAACCACCAGGTATTTGGCAAAGTCCTCTTTTTCTTTAACTGCCGCTTCCACGGTTAAGGCGGGCTGCTTTGACCTCCTGTGGAGGGGTGAAGCGGGCCGTGAGCCGTGGCGGTTTCCCTTGGATGCTACGCTGTTTTACAGCGCGCAGGACTGGCCTGTGCCCAAACTGGGGTGCTGAGCCGCTCGGCCCCAATTCCTAACGCAGCATCCTGTGCGCACGCCTGCTCCTGCCGGTGATCTTGCAATGTCTCTTCAACAGGCGCGGCTTTTTTTCCGAATGGAAACTGGTGTGAAGTGAGGAGGATTAGCTCCCTGTGATTATTTAGATCTCTGTGGGCCATGGCTGATGGATCAGTGGGTTAAATGAGTGATGCACAGCTGGCCCTGTGGTAGCTCGTGTTAAGACAAAAGGACCCCCCTGGCAAGATCTAAAGCAGAGCAGAACTTGCTGCCCCTTAAAATCCTTCTGAAGAGGCAGGAGAACCTGCGCTTTAGACCGTCTTTCTGTCTGTCTGTCTGTCTCCTGGCTCTCTCATAATTACCGCTATATAGCTCATCTGCATCTACTGAAAAGAGAGATTTTGATGACGCGTGCAATCTCATGATCTCTCTTCCATTAATCTAAAATAACAACGGATTTGGAAAGAAAACCGCTACTCAGGAATTTTGCTCTTCAATTGTGCGATGCTTGTTTTACTCTAGGAGATCCTGAAAGCAATTCAGGATGTTACGATCAAGCGAGAGGAGACAAAGAAGAAGATGGAGAAAGAAAAGAAAGAATTCTTGCAGAAAGAGCAGGATCTGAAAGCTGAAATTGAGAAGCTCTGTGAGAAAGGCAGAAGGTATTAGTATGGAAAAGAAAGTATTTATTTGGGTGGGGGGTGGTATTGCTTAACCCTGATTTACACCTGATGAAGCAGAAGAGCATCGCTTCAAACGTTTTGGAAGCAACAAGTGTTTTTGGTGCGAGGTTTAGGACAGACCCATGTGGTTTTGAATGGATCTACTGCAGACAGAGCACCTTTTCTTTACCGAAGATGTCAAAATGAATTTTTGGGCAGCGGGTTATTGCTTCGCCTTTGTATGTGGAGACAGTGTGCAGCAAGGATGATGTGCAGCTCAGCTCTGCGTGCTGCCGTCTTTCAGAATCCAGAGCCTTTCCACTGGAGGTGGGACTGCTCTGTTGCAGTGCTAGGGGTAGGGTCTACTCCTTTGGCGTTGCCCTTGCCAAAAGTTGTTCTGAGAATGTCCTGTTCTGGTAGGCTGCTTGGCTGTGCCTTCCACCGAACGGTTCGAAAGGCTGACGGCTGCTGTTGGGTGCTGCTGTCGGGCACTGCTGTTGGACGGGCTACGTGCTCTTTGCAAACAACCTCGCTAGGTGTGGGGCGCAGGAAGGCGTGAGTTGTT
The DNA here is from genome assembly GCF_000687285.1 of Phaethon lepturus. Classification (NCBI taxonomy): domain Eukaryota; kingdom Metazoa; phylum Chordata; class Aves; order Phaethontiformes; family Phaethontidae; genus Phaethon; species Phaethon lepturus. The sequence continues at coordinate 2,142 of NW_010558657.1, forward strand.
TGTGAAGGTTCCTTTGGATGGTGAACTTGCACTTTTACGGAGCCCTTCCGTCATGTCGTAGAGGTCTGATTGGTTTTGGGTTTTTTTTATTGTGAGGACTCGGTGATATTTTCGGGTGAAGCTCCTTTAGTAATGGTTCCATGTACTCAGCCCATTTCCCCCTGGGTGGACAGTTGCAGGGCACGTGTTGTCAGAGTGGCACAGCTCCCTGCAGTGGATTCTGGTTCTGTGCCACGGTCTTTGTGCGGTGCCATGATACAGCAAAATTTTTGCTCTGGAGGATGTTAGCTTTCGAACATTTATGGAACGCTGCAGGCCTCAGAGCCTGTTGTTACGGTGGGCACGCAACTGTGCCAATATGTTGTTTAAACTCGGTACCAGCAGCATCAGCGGCCGGGCGATAACACCTTCCCAGTAGGTGACTCCATCTGTCCTTTTTCTCTGGTGCAGGTTGCTGAAAGAGCAGGAGGAGAAGGAAAACAAGATTGCTTCTCTGATTGCAGAGCAGTCCGATGAAAAGTAAGGCTTTTGTCTATGACCGGATTAATGCTTTTGAATACTCTCTTCCTTCCAGTCATTTTGCCTTGGGGTAGGCTAGAGAGCTGTCTGACAGCGTCGTCCAGTTAAGTGCTCTAAAGGTTCCGTCTTCTCTTCCAGCAGGCTGGTGCCCCCAGCCTTTGTATTAAATCCTCTTTTGAGCCCAGTCACAAGCAGGCTCCTAGATACTTGTGACATAAAGATCCCCTACGATTATGGAGTTTATGCTCAGCGGATTGACTCGGCTTGTAACTGCTACCTCCGACTGAATTTCAGCTTCCCAGAATTAGGGCAGACCTATTTCTCTGTTCCCCGCAGCTGCCCAACCTCTCTGAACTCGGGCACGCTAAGGTATTTTAAAGCTGGGCCGAGAAGCTCCCGATCTGGGCGCAGATGCTGCTGTAACACAGGTGGAAAGGGCCAGCTTTGAACTCCTCCTGGATCAGAAGGGCTTAGCGCTCTGTGCTGCCTCAGGTTGCTCGCTGGTTCAGGCCCGTGCAGCTTTCCCTGGCGTTGGACTGAACGCTGCCGAGGGGCATGCCCTCTTCCTCATTTTGCCCAGCATGTTTGACGCCAGCGCGGCTGGCATCACGGTCTGGAAGCTGTCAGTCTTCCACGGTTGCACCCCGTCCAGAGCTACAGGGATCGATCGGTTTTGTGGGAGTTGGGCAGCTCTCCTGTTCCCCGCCGCTGCAGCACCTAAGCCTAAGGCTGACTGGTTCTGGTTCTGGTTCTGTCTGCAGGCAGCTCTGGGAGATGGAGCTAGATAAGCTGAAGAACCAGCACAATGAAATCAACAGGAACATCCTTGAGGAGACAGAACGGGCCTGGAAAGCAGAGGTTAGTAGGTGGCTTCTAGCCTGCAAAGCAGTTGTGGAAGAGAGGCTTTCGAAGATCCCAGGTCATAATGAGTGAGTATGTGAAATTAGGGAGTGTCGAGGATGAGGCCAAGTCTCCCTCTCCGTGGGACAGGAGAAGGGATGGGCAGCTATTGGCGCAGTAAACGTTAGTCGGCACTAACTGACTCGGCAGGGTGCTTAGTGAAGAGCTCGCAGTCGCAGTCTGGCAGCACGAAAGGAGGGAGTACAAAACCTGCCCTTCACGTGGGGCCTCTCTCTGCTAGATCCTCTCCCTGGAGAGCCGCAAGGAGCTGCTGGTGTTGAAACTAGAGGAAGCGGAAAAAGAAGCAGAGCTGCACCTGACCTACCTCAAGTAAGTCCTCGTCGCCTCAGAAACGGCAGCGTAACTCAGGTGTCCCTGCGGGCCCATCTCCTCTTCCTCTCCTTACACTGGAGGTTTGACTGAAACAGTTGAAGGTTTCCTGTGGCTTTCTTATTAGTGTGATTCAGTAATGCCGCAAAACAAGGGTATGGGGGGGGCTGTGCTTCCTCCCCGTTACTGTTCATCTGCTGAATGTGTCAGAGTGCTGTAGGCACGGCACTGACTGTGGCATCCATGCCTCAGTCCGCACTCCGGTAGCGCCACACGCTCTCTTGCGGGGTTCCTTGCCTGGGCGTGAGCCCTGCTGGGGAAGGGGGGTGGCTGCGGGGCGTTAGTTGCTCCCGCTTTGCTGCCAGTGAGAGCGCGGTTGCAAGAGGGCAAGTTTAGTTGCGCTTGCAGGTCTGCACCGCCCACGCTGGAGACGATGAGGCCGAAGCAGGAGTGGGAGATGAGGCTGAACAGGATACGAATGACCAAGGAAAGCGTCCGAGTAAGTTTCTGCTGGATGGCTCCCGGCCTAGCAGCAGGCGGTTCGCGTTGACGCTGCTTTGCATGCTTAGTTTCAACCTTCTTGGGGGAGAGGACCGAGACCCGGGAGAAAGGCATGTGCCCACGGTCGGTCTGCCTTTGCGAGCAGCTGCAGAGATTTCTGCCTGCCTCTTCAGGCTCATGCGTGCGGATAAGCCACGTGGGTAGGAAAGCAGTGTGCTGGGTTAATCACAGAGGCGGTTATTCTGCTTCTCCCTACGGTCTTTTTTTTCATCCTCTCGACTCCAGTGGCACCAAACAGGTGGGATTTGATAACAGTGTCTGGCTTCCTTCCTCTCTGCTAGGATCAATTCAACGACCACATTCAGATGGTGAGAAATGGAACAAAGCTGAGCAGCCTCCCACAGATCCCAACCCCAACGCTGCCACCTCCACCCTCGGAAGTGAGTGTCTCTCCAGCCCAACGCGGCCCAGCTTTCGCTGCCGGGAAGTTGCTGTGAGGCCGCGGGGCCAGCCTGCCCGCCGGCCCGTAGCTGGCGGCCCGTAGCTGGCGCCGCCTGTGCTCTGTGCATTGAGGTAGGTGGCGTGGGATCGCGTTCCCTGGAGCACCGCGCTTGTCCCCATCTGCCTGGGCTGACCTGCCTTCCCTGGAGAGGAGGGGAAGGGTCTCCCTCCCTCGCTGTCAGGAGTGCAGCTGTGGCTCAGCCCGCCTCCTGCCCGGCACCAGAGGAAGGCCCTCGTCTCTCTTTCGGGTGGGCTTACTCTAACCAGCCTTTTCTTCACCCCCCGTTTTTCTTTCTCAGACAGATTTCATGCTGACGGCATTCCAGCCCAACCCATCCCTTACTCCCAGGCTCCCGTTTCCCATCGGACCGGTTCCCGTTCCCATGGTCATGCCAAGCGCCGATCCCCGGGCACTCTCCTTTCCTCTCCTGAATCCTGCCATCTCCAGGCCCAACCAGCCTTCCCCGCCGCTGCCTGCTTCCCAGGGAAGAAACAGCCCGGTGGTGGCATCGCTTATTGGCACGCACAGCCCTCACATGCCTCCCGCTGCCTCCATCCCTCCTCCGCCAGGCCTGGGCGGAGTTAACGTCACTCCAGAGTTTCACAGGCTGCAGCCGGCCGATAAGCTGGAAAAGCTGCTGGAGAAGTTGTTGACTCGGTTTCCACAGTGCAACAAGTAAGGGTCTCGCGCCGTCCTTCCCGGAGAGCGAGGACTTGCCTGTGGGATGGGCGTCCCG
>NW_010558657.1:5654-5914 GCF_000687285.1 Phaethon lepturus
CTGGCTCGCCTGGGGCTGTGGCACGGGGCCTTTGATGGAGGGTCCCCCTTCGCGGGGGCCGCTCGGCTTGCCAGCGGTGGCTGGGAGCTCTTAGCAGGCCCCCGTCCACGCAGGGCCCAGCTCACCAACATACTGCAGCAGATCAAGAGTGCTCGGAGGACCATGGCGGGTCTGAACATGGAGGAGCTGACCCAGCTGGTGGCGGCCAAGCTGGCAGAGCAGCAGGAGCGGGCGGCGGCCGGGGCGCAGGTGGGAGAGCG
>NW_010558658.1:0-249 GCF_000687285.1 Phaethon lepturus
TGTTTCCTTATGCAATACTCAAGCCCTGCCTTTGGACTTCAAGGCTCTAAATCTTCCTGCAGACCTGAGCCGTGCCCTGGTCCTCTCTGGCTGGATCCACATTTATCTTCCCCCCGCAGTCCTCCGTGCAGCTGGAAACAAGAGACCTTGTAAAATGAGGCTTTTTTCTTTTTCTTTTTTTTTTAATTTCCCTCTGCTTTGTTGGAATATTGTTGGTAGGAACTTTCCGCGTCCACTTCCACGGTTGCC
>NW_010558659.1:0-7155 GCF_000687285.1 Phaethon lepturus
GGAGGCCGGGCCGTGAGGTAGGATCGCGGCTCTGTGTTCGGCCGAGGCTGTGGGCAGGTCCGCCTCCGGGCCCGGCGGTGTGAGCCTCCTCTCGCCCGCTGGACCCTGCGCGGCCGGGGCCGCGTCCAGTGAGGTTTCAGGCGAGGAGCTCGTTTTGAGGTTAATATCGGCGTTACAGAGCCCGCGGGTCGGCGTTTCCTCTGTTGTGTCGGTATCGCTGGGCTTTACGGAGCCATAAGTTTCAGAACTGGCTGGGGGGGGTAACTTCCATGGAACCTTCGGCTGACTGTGTCAGGAAAGGGATGCGACTTTGTTAGAGTGGCCTTATTGGCCTTGATGTGACAGTCGGTGCTCAGTGCTGCTGTCTGTGTAGAGGGAACCATCGGGCTATGGCCTGTGGGTGAAAGTAGGTCATGCTTGGGTTGATTTCCTTAATGAAGCTGACTTTTCTCATGTGCAAGGTGCCAGTTGTAGCTGGGATTTGGCAGGAGGGGGCAATAGGGAACAGTCTTCCTGTACTCAGGAGCAGCTGTATGGGATCCTCAACCACCTAACCAAGCACTGGAGTCTCATCTTCCATAGCTGGGTGTAGGCTTCAGGGGCAGAAGACTTACCTGGGGTAGTTCCAAGGATGTGGTTATGAGACCAATAACATGGAAGAACTCAAGCTAGTACTTGAACCGTCTGCAGAGTCAGAGCTTTGTGACAGTACCCAGGTCTTTCATTTTTTTTCATAATGTCATATAAACTAGCACGGGGGAGCACTCAGCATTGCTGGTTATCAAGGAAAGGGGTTCCCTGTTGCCCTGCTGCGGTGGTGCCTGGGGACATCAGCTGCCATGAAGCACAGCTTATGTAGCTCCTGCTGTGAAGTGCAGCAGGAGAGACCCCACTAAACAGTTGTGGGTGGTGATCTGTCTGCCAACATGCAGCAAAGCTGGGGATATTGGGTTTTATAAGTCCACTTGTACGCCAAAATTAATACCCACCTTTTGCCAATGGTAACTAATTTATCTTGCTCAATAAAAGGTTGCAGAAGCAGGGAATTTCATAAAATGCTGTAAGAGAATGCTGAGAAATTCACCATCACTCACACTTCTCTCTTTTTGTTCAGAAATGGCACCTCGTAAGGGCAAGGAGAAGAAGGAAGAACAGGTCATCAGCTTGGGACCTCAGGTTGCTGAAGGAGAGAATGTGTTCGGTGTCTGCCATATCTTTGCTTCCTTCAATGACACTTTTGTCCATGTGACTGATCTCTCTGGCAAGTGAGTGTTGAACACCGGTCACCTCCCTGCAGTACCTGGCTTCTTTGGTTTTGAAAATGGAAATTGGATTTGGCTAGAGGCTTCACCAGAGTCCTTGAGCTTCTGCTGAGCTGTAAGATAAGATGGTGTGTGTACATGAACGTAGACCAGATGGCTTGGTGTGCTCCTCTGTGATGAATATTGCACTCGAGGTACTAGATGGCAGCTTATTGATCCACTAATGTTCAAAATAACAGGTTCTATCTGTACCCAGAAGCTGGTTTGTGGGGAGGAAAGGGGAAGGGCTTTTTTTCTGAAAGTTTCCTTTCCCTTTTGTAGGGAAACCATCTGCCGTGTGACTGGTGGCATGAAGGTGAAGGCAGACAGAGACGAATCTTCTCCCTATGCAGCTATGCTGGCAGCCCAGGATGTTGCCCAGAGGTGCAAGGAACTGGGCATCACTGCCCTGCACATCAAGCTGCGTGCTACTGGTGGAAATAGGTACGTTGGAGGGTCTGGTCCCAGTGTTCCCAGAGGATGTGCCCGATCTTAGAACCATGCCAGATTGCACAACATCCCTTCTTTGCACTGCCTCAGTTGGGAAGGTAGATGCACCCTGGGAATTTGACTTTAAACTTGACCCGAAGGGTGTCTGTCACACCATATGGTGACTGGCTGACACGGTCATTTCTCACTGAGCATCTGGAACCCCTTTGGAATAGATGTCTTCAGTTGACTGGAGCTGGGGTGTGCTCTTGTTTATCCAGTAGTGGATGGGGAGGTGCTGTCAGCTTGGAGATGCGTTACTGTGGAATGACGGTGAAGTCCCTGTTTGGTGGCTATGGGTGTGTGAATGGTTTGGGTCTGGGGACAGGAGGAGGGCGAGTTCTGCTAGCAGGATGTTTCAGGGTGGGGAAACTGTGATTTTAACATTGTCAGTTGTTTGTAAACTGTGTTTGACTTCTGAATCATTTAAGGGATTACGGATTCTGGTTCTCTCCTCCAGGACCAAGACTCCTGGACCTGGTGCCCAGTCAGCCCTGAGAGCTCTGGCCCGATCTGGAATGAAGATCGGCCGCATTGGTGAGTGATGGAGAAAGCAATAGCTAGATGCGTATGTCATTGTGTATCAGTGCAGAGCCTTACTACCTCAAAAAATGAGTTCGGAGGGATTATTTAGTAGAAGGAGCTCTGCAGGCATATATGCTGCTTGGTATGACGGGTGACTTTGGGGTATTCTGCTTGGCCTCTGGCAGATGCCACTATAGGTATGATTTAATTTAAACATTCTTAAATTGACGATTCACCAGGAGGTGGCGTGAGCTGACTTCAGAATCTAAGTTTCTGTCTGCAGATAAACCCCAGCTGCGCAGCAGGATGCTGACACTGTTCTGATGTAACAGCATTTGTACCAGAGCCGTTCAGCTACCTAGAAATACTGCGCTGCTCTCAGTTTAAGAGTGTGACTCAGTAATAATAGAGTTCCTCCGACTGTTGGAGGGAGAGTCCCAGACTTTGTAGGGGAGTCCTAAGAAATGCTAGTGTTGGCTGCTCTGAAAGTTATGTCATATACCCTCTGTTTCTTTGGAAATGCTCTGGCTACTTGGTTTAAGTGGGATGGGAGATGGGGATTTTTGCTTCTGAATCATTAAAAGCCACGGAGACCCATCCCTCGTCGAGTTCACAAGTATCTTTGCTCCCGTGGAGCATTTGTTCTGCCTCTCTGTGGTTCCTGCCGCTGTTGGGATACAGCTGTGGGATGTTGGGGTGACTGCTGGTGTGGCTGTGCCCAGCTGGATTTTTTGGGATACCTCTGGAAGGTAACAGCATGTTTTGGGTTTTCTTCTCCCTGCAGAGGATGTCACCCCCATCCCCTCTGACAGCACTCGCAGAAAGGGTGGTCGCCGTGGACGTCGTCTGTGAACAATGCTGCACCTTTCATCATTAAAGCTCTCTTTTAAACCTCTTCGCAGCTGTGTGGTTTTTTTACTGAGGTATGCGCAGAAGTTGAGTGACTTCAGTTCAGTTACCTCCACAAGTGGCTTATCCTCTGAAGCTGGGCTTCGGGCTGGGGTTGTTGTTAGTACTGCTGCAGCAGAAGTGCTTTGGAATGTACATGGTAAAACCTTCTAAAAGCACCAGAACTACAGCTCCCTCAGCTGCTCTGTTTATATATTTATACTTCCAGACCTTTTAGGAAAAATGACTCCTCACTTCTTAGTCACTCCCTGCTTCCTGCACTGGTATTTGCCTTCCACAGCATGTGCTGCCATCACCTGGAATAAATGCCTCTTTCCACCTTTGCCAATGTTCTCTTCCTAGCTCTCCGGGCTTTGAAATCTCTCCTGTTCCTGTCTCTTCCTGGCTGCAGCAGGATTTTAGATCAAGAGATGATTTATTGGCATACAGTATTTGAGAAGTATAGTTTAACATAGTTGCGTTCTTTATGCTCGTGGTGTCAAGGTGATGGTTAGAATAGCTGTGGTTTCTACAGCTCGAGAGAGATTAAATTACTAAAATTCCTCCTGTGCACTGGGGCCATCAGCCTTCAGCATGGTGCCTGTTCTGATGTGGGTCTGTCTCGTGCCGCCCTGCGATCCCCAGCAGTATAGGGACAACTACAACTTGTGCTTTGCCTCCTCAGTTGCAGTCACGTCCTGCTCGGTGGGACTCTTGGCAGCAAGCGGGTGAGCTCATCTGGAGCGGGGTGAATGTTTGTCAGGAGTACTTGTGGTCGGGTTTAAGTTATTTCATAGAATATCTCAAGTTGGAAAGGACCCATAAGGATCATGAAGTCCAACTCCCTGCTCCTCACAGGACTACCTAAAACTAATTTTAAAATATCAGAATTGATTAAAAAAAAAATAGTATTTGTAGCATGGTTTATGGCAGGTAAAATTAGTTGTATAAAGGGTGATGCGTGACCTATAAAATGAATCTGGAAGGTGGTGTTCTGGTGTCCTGGGCCCCTTGGGCAAGGTTTGCTTCCAGACCCCGAGGCTTGAGGACCTCGCTGCTTTCTGTTGGCTCTTCTCCCACACCTTTGCATCTTAAAAAGCTTCACGGGGGGATTGCTTTGCCTGCCAGCTCTTGAGCCTCCCTCTGCGCCTGGGAAAGGATGCTGTGAGTGACGGTGTCGTTGGAGGCACTCCGCTCCCAAAGCAGTCTGTTCTGGTAACGTGAGTTGGCTTGGCCTGGATCCAGGGCATGTTGCTCCTGTCAAGCTTGGTCTTCAGTCGAGGCCTCGCTCTTGCGCAGTGAAAGGGGACAAGTTTCACGGCGGAGGAAACCAGGCTGTCTGATCTGAAGCCGTGGTGTGTCTCGGGCTTCATCGTGAAAACTACTTGGATGCTTGTGGTTTCAAAGTGAGTCATGATCTCTTGGAGGTACCCCTGCTGTGGAGAAGAAAGCTGGGCTTGTGAGCAAGCTAACTACTGCTGGGTTTTCTGCAAGCTGTTGCTTAATACATGACTTCCCCTTTCTGTGGAAAAAGTCTCTGCCTGGACAGATGTTCCTCAGCCAGCATTTCCCTTGGCACAACCATAGTGTTTTATTTGTAATTTTATATGTGGCCATGGAAAACTTTAGGAATAAACTTCCCTTACTGTCCTAAAAGTGCACTATTTGCAGTTCAAATCACTCTTTTCCTGTACTTGAAGTGTTCTTTCAACTCTGTGTGGAGAAAGTAAGTGGTGAAAACGTGAAAGCAGCAGTGGCTTGGCCAGCTCAGGAGCTGAAGTGAGGAGCGAACAGGGCTGAGGAGCATGGGGGAGCGGGCACTGTCTGCGGGAGGTGAAGGTGTGGTGTGTTAGGAGCAGCTCTAGTCAATAATTTTTTTATATACTTTTGTCTACAGTGAAACCTGTTGCTATTCTGGTAGCTGTTACTCTGCCCCAGGTGATGTCGATGCAGCTACTTCACAGGGTATGTTTGGGGAAAGCTCTATGGGAATACAAAATCCAACGCAGGACCTTTGCGGTGGTACAACTTTAACTGACCCTGCTCATCTTTTTGAGTGCAGTTTTTGATGTTTTCTGCTCAGTTCTGTCTCCCTTCTGCTACCTGCCAAGGCAGGGCACAGCCACCCTGGCGCAGGCTAGTTTAACCCTGCTGTTTTTTAAGGGTATATGTGGAAATGGGCAGCTTTCTGCTGGGTGCTGCTCTCAGGGTACAAGAAGGGAAGCGGCTTTTCATCTGACTGGCGGGTTCCCCCGGCGTAGCAGGATCAGCACGGACCCAGCCAGTGGTGCTGAGCCTCGCGGTGGCATTGGCCTTGCTCAGCGCTGGAGAGGAGGTGGGTGAAGCACCAGCTGGGACCTTCATGTCTAACCCAAGGCAAGAGAAACCCAGACCTACTGCCCTGCGTGGCCTATCCGCACACAGAGAGGTTTTCCTGGGGCTTGCACAGGCAGCAGGAGCTTTGCCCAGTACAGGAAAGTGGATTTACTTTATTTGCCCTTAATCTCTGGAAGAGGGAGCTCTGCTCTGTGTGCAGGGCTGTCCTGGCCGAGCTGCTGTAAGCCCAGCCCATGCCCCTTGCTGCCCTCGCCACGCTGTGCCGTGGGCAGGGTGCTCCCTGGGCTCGCTGCACAATTAATGGCAAAACCTGCTTTTATTTCTTAGCTGACCTGACATCTTTGAAACAATTTCCTGCATTGGTGTGAAAGCCCCCAGGGGAGAAATGGTGAATAAGGAAGAGAAACCGGAGAGCCAGGCGGGTCCCTGCGCAGGGTGGGCTGCCCGGCACGTGTCCTTGGGCCTGTCTGGAGGGAAAGTCTCTCCTGGCTGAGCGGCGTGGATGGGTTTCATGGCTCTTGCCTGTTCCTGCCCTACCCAGCTGGCTTGTCTTCCGTGATCCAGCCAGGAACTGCATCGCCTGCAAACCCCTTGCAGCTGGGCAATGGCTCCCTGGCTGTGTGGGTGGGGGACACAGGGGATGACCCCCCAGTATCTCCCCAGCAGGGATGCTTGTCCTGCTGAGGGCGTGGGGCTGCAGCTAATCCCCAGCCCACAAAGTCCCTGGGGAATGGGTCTGCGTTCGCTGGTGAGCCCTGCGGCTCAGCCATTCCCTTCCAGTTTGCCCGGGGCCAGTCCTGTGCTGCCCAGGGTGTCATCCAGGGGCGCTGAGAAATGGGGGTTTGCTCACCAAATGTCGGTTTGCAGGCTGAGGGCTGCGAGACGTAGGCTGGGCTGGTAATGAGTGGCTTCATGTGAACGCCCGCGGGGTTATTTCCACTTCTCTGCCTGAAATAATTGCTCTGCCGGCTTGGGTCGAGGCTCCTGGGAAACGGGCAGGTCTGAGCCGAGTCCCGAGACCGCTCCCTGCTCCAGATGGCTTCTTTTTCCCCAAAAAGGCAGCTGTTACCCCAGCCTCCTGTAATGGTGCACGTCAACTTTTTCAGGGGCAGCACAGAATGCGCACAAATAGGAAGCCTCAGGGGTGACAGGGTGATGATGAGCCCGCGCCGCGTCCGGGTGCCAGCCTCAGGCTATGGAAGAAAGAGAGGGGGATAAGGCAGGCTGAAAGGTGCTCTGTAAAAAGGTCTGCATCTTCCCGGGAAAATCAATTTATGGACTTAAAACGTGGCCCTGTGCAGAAAGGTGTGCTGGGGGGGAAAAAAGCACTGAAGAACGTAAAGGCAATGTCTGTGTGCAGAGCGAGGGCTGATTCGGTGCTGACAGTCCTCAGTGGGGCTGGGGGCTCAGCCTGCCCGTGGGGGGAGCGGGGCTCTCCCCCGCCCCAAAGTTGTGGTGTTTGCCTGTGTTTCTAGTTTGCTGAATGGGGCCCAGCTCCATGAAATAGCTGGGGGTTTCGCTCGCCGAGTTCCTGTTCAGACTTTCCTTAGTTCCCCTTAGGGCTGAGGCTGGTCACGGAAAGCGCCTGGAGCGTGGCCCCGGGGCGGGGGGGTCA
>NW_010558659.1:7246-7881 GCF_000687285.1 Phaethon lepturus
CTGTGAGAAAAACCCCTGTGCCCCCCCAAGCCCTCCAGTGCCTGCCATGGGCTGAGAGGGAGGGGAGAGCCAAAACATTTATGGAAGGGTTTTATGTGCTTTTGTTCCTTTTTTTTTCTAAACACCTTGGGTGGTTTCTAAATGCAGCATCACCTAAAAAGCAGCAGATAAGCTATTTGTCTTCAAAATAGCCTCTAGAGAGGAGTGGGAGGGGGCAGGAGGGGGGATGCAGGTGGCCTGGGGTGAGGGACACCCTTGGGCAGGGGGTCTGTGCACCCCAGCACCCCTGGGTGCCCCGAGGCTTTCCCAGCTGGCTTCCAGGGACCAGGCTCTGAGCACCAAACCCCTTCTCCTGCCTGGGGGCTGCGATTTCCCACCCCCTTCCCCTGCCTGGGGCCTGCGATTCCCCACCCGGGGAAGCTGGAGCATCATCCCACCAGCCCCTGCTGCTCCTCCAGAAACAGCATCTGCTGGGAGCCCCTGCCCCGCTCCTCCAAAATGCTTTTGGATTATTCCTTCACCCTGTTCTCCCGGAGCACTGCCGGTGGAACAGCTCGGGGGCTGACCCGGGCGAAGGGATGGAGTCGCTGAAGAAACCCACCCGGGCTCACCCCGGCCTTACCACTCACTGGCCC
>NW_010558659.1:8001-8246 GCF_000687285.1 Phaethon lepturus
GGGGCGGGGCTCGACCCGGCCGAGCCCCACGTTGCAGTGCTGGCAGGGGGGACATGTTACCCCCGGGCTGCCCCGGGTCCTTGTATAAAATCACCTAAAATCAGAATTGAAGGGGCAGATGGCTGCTCTCACCCACCTAGCAGTAGCGGGGCTGTGGGGTGGGAATGCACGCTGCTCCCCACCCTGCCCCACTCCCACTGGTGCTTTGGGGGCCGCCCACCTTGAGGTGCTGCTTCTCCTTTCTT
>NW_010558660.1:0-1284 GCF_000687285.1 Phaethon lepturus
GGTGTCACCTGCCAAACCAAACTTCACCCCCCTCCCTCCTCTCCCTCCGATGTGCACTTTGTCACCAGGGCTGCCGTGGGTGTCCGTGTCCCCTTTTGCCATCTGTCCCTTAGGATAGATGGGGGTGGAGGGAGGAGAGAAGAAGAAAAAAGCTGGGGGAGAAACAACAACAAACAAAAAAATAACCCGTTTTGTTAGAGGTCCAGGTTAGAAGTCGTCGTATAATTTGTAGGCTTTGTGAGGGCTGAATGCAAGCGTGGAAATTTAGGCTGAACTCTCTATCAAAAGAGGGGAAAAAAAATTGTAGAGGGAAAGGGGGGGAAATGAGGAGGGAGCGACCTCCTCATGCATTATTTATTCCGACCTTTAGGGGACGAGGAACTCCCCCCTTCTTTCAGGAGATTAAAAATAAATCAACAGGCTGAAAACCTCAACAGACACGGAACATTACAGCAATCAGCCACACACGTGTTCGCGTTTATTTATTATAAAGAAAGATTTCATGGAAAATATGTATTTTTTTTGTATAATTTACAGAGTTTATTCTAGTATGTATTTACAGCTGAAGAGCAAAGGGATCGTTCTTGTGAGAAAATATAAATAAAAATCTCTAATTTTCGTAACCCGTGGTTTGCTGCTTTTTCTGGGTTACGTGCCATCCGCCGGGAATTAGGGGCCTGGGGGGCTGGCGCCCACCCTCGCTGCCGGTGACACTGTAGGGCCTTAACGGTGATGAACGCCGCTTACGCCGGGCGGCTGGGCCTGCGGTCTGGCAGAGACACCAGAGCCGGCGAAGCCTCTGTTTTCATTCCGAAATTTCCCTTTGGGGAGAAGTGGATCCAAACCGAGGGAAAAATCTCCTGTTCTTCCAGCCCAGTAAAGCCTCAGGCTGGTTCGGGGCGGGGGACGGCGCCGTCAGAAACACGTGCACGGTTCCTCCAGAGGCTGATAATATCATGAAGGAAAACAGCATTAAGCACGATAGATAGATAGAAAGAAAGAAAGAAAAAAGAAAGAAAGAAAGAAAGAAGTTGGGTGGAAGTTTACTGGTCATTTACTTTCACCCCTCGGTACAGAAGATGCGGTGCGGCAAAGGCGCAGCGATAAACCAGTCGCGCTTCCTCAGGCTGACGGCTCCTGGATGTCACCGAGAAAACCGTAGGAAATAAATGATACCCAAAGGAAAAAAAAAGCCTGGCTTTAAAAATGAAGAGTTTCCTTCCTCTGTCTCTCCGAGGGACGGATGAAAGCCAGGCCAGAGGCGAGTCCGGGGGGCTCGGGTGG
>NW_010558660.1:1602-1866 GCF_000687285.1 Phaethon lepturus
CGCGGGATCCTGGGAGCGTGAACCCCGGCCCTCAGAGCCACGGCCCAGAAACAGGGCAGGGTAAGAGAAAAAAAACAAAAACAAACCCCAAAACCAACAAAAAGTGTGAAAAGAGAATTAGTGAAATTAGGTTAGGCCAATAAAACGTGCGGGGGTTCGGCCCCGCAGCCTCGGGCGAGCAGTGCTATCTAGCCTGATCTATTGTTTCCCCCCCGGCAGGGGGGTTATTGTGTGATAAATAATTCCTTAAAAAAAAGTGGGCAC
>NW_010558660.1:2098-2477 GCF_000687285.1 Phaethon lepturus
TTTTCTGGTCGGGTCTCATTGTCCTTCCCCGTTTCTCTCCCGCTTTTAAGCGGCGCCGGAGTAGGTGCCTCCGGATCTTCCGAAGGCCGCGATAGATGGGATGCGCTTCCCCTCACTCGATGGCGAGCCACGCAGGAGCGGGAGGGACGTCTCAGGCGGGTCAGCACTGGGGTGCTCCCTCCACGGCCCTCGGGGGGAAGGACACTGCTTCTTCCCAGGTTCGTCATCCTGGAGATATTTCCGTCCATCCCGGGTACAGACCCCGTTAGCAGGAGCATCACCTGTCCTGCTGGGACAACGGGAACCAGCGTGGGAATGAGCAGACGAGGAGGATGGAGAGGCGGGGTGGGGTTCAGGAGAGGGTTTGGGTTTTTTTCTG
>NW_010558660.1:2786-4936 GCF_000687285.1 Phaethon lepturus
CAGTGGACCGGGAGATGCGGGATGGGAGAGCTCCTCTTCGGACAAAGTGGAAAACCTGGGGGTGGTTTCCATGGCAGCACCTTGCCATCATAACATGTGTTTGTGATCCTTCTCTGTATTGTATTTTGGCATAAAAGCTTCCCCGCGCCGTCAGAGCTGGAGGGGCAGCTCCACAGCCCCCAAGGGGGGTTTACGGCCCTCCTTGGCAGAAGAATAGCGACAAGAAGCCAAACTAGTGCCGGTGCGACAGCAGCCGCACCCCAAGGGCTCGCGCTTGCTTCCTTTCATGTCAGACATAAATCTTTCAACGTACCGCCGTCATTAAAAAGAGGGTTCCCGACACAGCCCTCATCTGGCGGGCGGGTTTTAAGCGCGCCCTCCCTCCTAGGCGAACACCTACGAGCCAAGGCAGAGAGCTGGCCTTTCGGGCTCGGGCACCTCTCTGCCGAGCCCCTGGATGGATGCTCACCGAGATTCGAAATGAAGGTGGAAGGCCTGGGAGGACTGTAAATTCCAGCTTAGGGAGCTTTCTAGGTAAATCTGAAGACATTTAGGCTCAGCATGAAACCCCAATTTCCTAAAGCCTGAGGTTGGGGTTCAGGGTGCACCGCTCCCCAGGTTTTATTGATTACATTATTTTATTGTCACGGTGATACTTGGGTTTCCCCAAAAAAGTAATGCTGTCAGGCTGGGAAACAACTAGACGAGGCTTCACCTGCTATGGGGTATCCTGTGGTGCTCTCCGATGACTTTGTTATTGAAATGTATAGGATATTAAGTAATTAAGCATACACTTAATTTTAACTTAAATTTAATTTAGTTAAATTAGCTGACATTAGTTAAAATTGGGGATTTTTTTAGCATTAGCTATCACATAATCTTGTTTTAATCGAAAGGACCAATCACCTGGGATATCACATCTTTTCTTATTTCCAGAAGAAAATATGTATGCAACTTAAAGAAACGTAACGGGAGCCCAGCCCAAAATATTTGCAAAGGGTATTTTTGTATATGAAAGGGCGTACGTTTCCCTGCAGGTGAAAAGCAAGACCCCGCGCAAGCTTTGTGTCGCTACCTTCCGTCCTGGGACAGGCGTTTCGCCGACAGTCTCCGGCCTGGCAGCGCTCCA
The DNA here is from genome assembly GCF_000687285.1 of Phaethon lepturus. NCBI lineage: Eukaryota > Metazoa > Chordata > Aves > Phaethontiformes > Phaethontidae > Phaethon > Phaethon lepturus. Next base: position 3,916 of record NW_010558660.1, read on the forward strand.
TCCCCTCTCTGTTCTTGAACTCCTCCCAAATCTCTCACATCCATGGCAGGGAAGGCAAGGTTTGCCTTTCCTCACTTCAGGCTGCAGGCAGCCCCTGGGGCACACCTCCCCACAGCCTCGCTGCAGGCTCCGGTTTTCCCCACGGGCTGGGATGTTGTTTTCTGCGGGGGGGGCTGGCATTTCACTGCTTTCTCCTCGGGGACTCGGTCTTTCATTGCTTTCCTTTGCTTGTTTTTTTATGTAGCAGGGCTAGTCCTCAAATTTCAGGCTCATACTCCTCACATCTGAATTTCGTAGCCTCTTCTCCCTGAATTGATTTAATGCTGCTAAATACACCAAAAGCTGTTAAGCTGATCTCTCCACAAAAATCACCTGTTCATTTTTATGATGTTTAAAGAAGTTATTTAAGAGCGGCTGCTGGGGGCAAGTCCATCACGCACCAGCTCAGTTCCCATCACCACCAAGTTCCTCCGGCCTCCGAGGGTCCGGCTGCCCACACTTGCCCTCTTTTTACCGTCTGCAGGTCCTATCTCACAGAGCCCTGACGGAAACGGGGGGAACGAGAAGCTTTTCCACACGCCTGGGAGGGGGTTTTGGTACCTGGGGGGCTTGGGGAGCTGGCAGCAGGGCTACACAGTGGGGAGGGGGACCAGCACCCCGGGGCATGAGCCACGAGCGGCAGCTGCTGCTCCGGCCATGGGGTGAGGAGAGGTCCCGGGGGGGCGGGGGCCCCCCCGGGGGGGGGATGCCGGACGTGGGGCTGCAGGTGGCCGGGCGACATCTGGTTTTGTGCCCGGCTTACTCTCCCCGCGATGCTCTGATGGGACAAGACACGGTGCGTGTCCTGCAGGCGTCGGAGGAGGACATGGGTGGCCTGAGACGCATGGCCCTGGTGGGTGCACGTGGGGGCCAGGAAGGGCCTGGGGGGTGGCGGTGAGCGTGGCCTTGCCGAAAGGGCTGTGCATGGGCAGGGGATGCCGGTGCTCCCAGTGTTGTCGGCTGGAGCACATCCGAGCCTCAC
>NW_010558660.1:4948-6243 GCF_000687285.1 Phaethon lepturus
AGGCTCGGCTGCCGTGGGAGCCTGGCAAAGCGCTCTTCCCAACTTGATTTAGGGAAAGGACCAGAACCAGATCCCAGGTCCCAGACCTCCTAGACAGTGGCGGCACTTGGACCCCCAGCTTGGCAGGAGAAATTGGGGCACTGCTTTGCCTGGCAGCAGTAAAGCCCTTGCCACTTGCTGGGCCCCCCAGGCTCGCCCCGCAAGCTGCTCTCTGCCCGGAGAGGACCTTTTGAGCATTCACTGGGGATGTCAACAGGCCGTCTGTTTCCCTCGGCCAAAATAATCAGATAAATTCAGCGTGAAGGAATAAAAGTGAGCCAGGAGCAAGGCTAGTGGTGCCATGAAACTAAGTCGGTGTTTTCCCAAGGCGGGCTGGAAAGCTTCGTGGGAGAGCCCGCCCCGGCAGCAAGCAGCTCGGGCAGGTGGAAAGGGGCTGCTCCGCCTCAGCTCATCGCCTCAGCAGCGACAGCAAGAAGCGTGAGCTGCCCGAGCACCAGCACGGGGAGCTGTGGGGTTCGCTCGCGCAGGCTGGTGTTTGGGATAAGGCATGCGTCCGAGCGAACGTTACAATGGTAAATCTTGGTCATCTTGGGTTGCAGGTGGGTGAAGAGCCACCGGAGACTTTGCGGGGTTCCGCAGAGGCGTAGGGATGGGGAGGTCCTTCAGCTTAAGGATATATCCTGCTTTCAGTCTACGATGCTGCAACACTTCTGCAGGTCCAGCAAACTTCTAGAAACCTTCTCATCCCTGTGACTTCTCGTGCCGAATTCAGCCTTCCGCTTAAAGGGAGGTAGTGACCTTGCAGTGCTAAGGTTTAAAACAAAGCCTTTAAAAATTGCTTGGAGAAAAAAAAGCAGCTCTTCGGACTGCTGCCTGCGATGGAGGGTTGCTCGGTGCTTCGTGGCGGCCGGCAGCGTGCAGGGAGGGAATACGGAGGGTGCTGGGGCGGCGCCGACACGCAGCCGTCCCCTTTCCCTCCCCTCCCCCGCCTTTTATTAAAAAGAAGAGAGACCGGACCAAAGCTGATGGCATATTTACCTTCATGAGTTTTAAAAAAAGTTAATTACTGCTTGGAGCAAGTTGGTATGGCTGTCCTGAGCTGTCTTTTATTAGTAGTCGCCTTCATTAATTTCCCTCGCTGGATTTGCTGCTAATAGCTGCTTGGTCCTGGGCAGCACAAAGCAGCATCTGTGCCATTGAGCAGAAAAGCGGGAGTCAGGCAAAGGGGGGCGTTGGGGAGGGGGGTGACGCCGTTTGCAAATCAACCTCTATTAACGTGATGGCCTGCTCGGAGG
>NW_010558660.1:6339-6635 GCF_000687285.1 Phaethon lepturus
CCATCATCAGCCGGGCACCCCGGGGTGCTGGCCCGGCCTCTGCGGGACCTGTGCCCCCTCCCTCGGCGGGTGCTCCAGTCCCGCGGCACACGCCGCTTCGAGCAGAGGCGTTAAGCAGGACCTAGCAATAACCAGATTATTAATAACTTGGTATCTTTTGATGAAAAATAGACTCCCGTCTTAGAGCGAGCTTGGCAGAGACGTTTTCTGATTAAAGAGTGGGATTAAGTTCTGTTTGGAGGGTGGCCGTGGGCAGGCTGGGGGCTCACGCGAGCCGGGGCGGCGGGGGCCCGACG
>NW_010558660.1:7021-34009 GCF_000687285.1 Phaethon lepturus
GTGCCGGGTGCCGGTCCCGTGCCTGGAAGAGCAATCCCACCGCTGCTACCAAGCCGTACAGCAGGCAGGAGATCACCGAGGAGGCTGGTGCTGCTGCGTTCATCATTAGCCCTGAATTTTGTCAAGCAGAAGCGATTTTGGCAGCGCAGGCTGCCTTTCTGAGCTTGTTCACGTGAGGCTTTCCCCTCGGTACCCATCAATACCTCTTTCTGCTAAAGGACCGATGCCTAAATCCAGCAGCTGGGCTCTTGGGGCAGCTGACGCCGGGTTTATGGCAGCGGGGGCGTGTTGCCTCGCGTGCAGGGGCTGCCTCACAGCTGGAGAGGTCACCCGGCGCCCGCTCTCCGCTGGCCTTAATGGCCCAGGATGCCACAGACTCGGAGGGAGAGGGACGGAAGCAAGTCTGGCTCAGCCTCATATTGTCAGAATAACCGAGGGTCTCCCGTTTACACTGCATCTTTTGCAAAAGAAGTTTCCCAAAGTGCTTCGTAGTGCTGTTAGGTATCGGCAAAAGAGTGAAAAAATCATTCAGCCTCGTGGTTAATAGGCTTTGGTTGCATCAACTTGTCCTCTCTTGATATCAAATTTACTTCTATGCACCAGTACATGACACACAGCGAACAAAACCTCTGCCTTTCACCTGGGAACGTGCAGAAAGGTTAAGTGGGAGAAACCTCTTTAAACAACTATCTTCCCTGAAGGACAGGAAAGTCTGTCATCACCTCGTGAAGGGACTTCTTGTACTGCAGCGCCTACACGGGGCGCAAGCTCGAGCCCTTGCGTCGGCTGCTTTAGCCGAGAGGAGGAAATGTTTCCTCAGACTTTACGTCCCTACAGTTAATGATAACATTTCACTGCAGCAGCACAACAGAGTTTCGCTCATTTTGTAGAGACCACAGGGTGACTGGCTCTTAATGGTCGTACGGAGCTCTTATGTTGGACTTTGGAGTGTGTTAAACTTAATCAGGCTCAAAAAGCATCCTTGGTAGCTAGTTACTTAATAAAAAACACTGGATTTCTAAAAAAAAAAAAGAAAAAAAAAGAAGTATTCCCTAAGTCTTGGTTGTTTCAAATGACTTTTTTTGGAAAAGAGGAAATAGCAGAACAGCCATTTTTTTGGTCAGTAACTCTAAGATGAAACTTCCAGCCAAAATATTAAATGCTCCATCATCAGACTGAGTCAACTATTTATTTCTCTCAATAATCACCTACTTATACCACAAATATGAACGAATAAGTTCTAAGTTCTGTGTGTATGCGTCCAAGTTTTTCAGCCGGTGAGGTTATAGAGCAGATTAATCCAGGATCTTCCGTACCCAAGCCCTCGATGAAGACAGCGTGCCTGCGTTTGTGAAGGACCGATACATCTGAACTTGTGCCCAAGCCTGCTAAGAGTAAGACCAGCAGAAGCCACAGGGTTGAAAGTGATGATGTCTGTTTTAATGGGGAACTGGACAAGCTGATACTTGATACTAACTTTTAACTGTGAGTAGCCGTAACTTCGGCCGAGATGGTAAAATGCATGCTATGAACCAAGGAAGGAAATCAGATGCTAAGTGCAAATACCAGGAAGACATCAAAATATTAAAATTTCCCACGGATCGCTTTATGCAGGAGCATATCTAAATACAACATTTTTTTCTTTCTTTGAACACAAGATGTAAACTGGAAAAGGCATCGCTTTTCAGGGGTCTCTGTGCCGTTACAGCAGACATCGCGGGGCCGGCTGCTGGCAGCGTATTAGGCCACTTTGTTCCGCAGAGATTGTCCGGGAGGTTTTGTTTCGCTTTTAATTGTCTCTATAGAGAAGAGAAAGCCTCTGCAGAGAGGCTTTAACACAGCATCTCGGCTGCCTATTAATTCCCGAGATCTTGCTAACTAGCTTTGTTTCCTCTTTAGAGCCGGGCGCTCTCTTTTGCCGGCGCACGAAGCTACGTATGCGCAGCGTTTGTCACTTGGTTAAAGCCAGCATTTCCCTACCGCTGCAGACAAGCCCGTCCTTTATGGGCTGCAGAACAAGATAACGGATTTAATCTTCCCAGTAACACGTGAGTTTTCATGTATCACTTTAATCTGCGAAACGCTGGGGCCGAGTGTACCGTCACATGCCGATTTTACTTTTCTATGAGCGAGTGACTCCCCGGCTCAATGATGGATTGTTCGCTCGCTTTTAACAACAGTCAAGATGGTGAATGCCCCGGGGTGATAGACAGTGTGCAATGGGAACGGCAGCAAATCTGATGGCCCGGTTCAAGTTCACCTGACAAAGCTGAAGCAGTCTGCAAGCAGCATTCGAGAAAGGATTATTCACACTAGCATTATATTTTTGAATGCATTTTTCTTCCTGCGCAGCTGCCCAGCTCCCAAACACTGAAGGTTTATGCACCATAATAAAGAGATTTAATTTTTTTTTTTCTTCTCTTGCTTCTCCCTCTTTACACCTAGTTCTAATCGGTCAGCGCAGTGATAGGGCATCTTTCCAAACAACTCGGCACAAACATCACCTAGAAAACAATAGCATCGCTAAAAAGGGGGAACCAAGGCCTAAAAATCTCTGCTGGCTGCAGAAACAAAAGCAGATGGTTTTGTTAAAGCTAACTCTCTGTTTGAGACTCATCTTTTTGTGGAAGTTTGAGGCTGTGTTCCCTTTCTCATCAGGAAAATCTCCCCAAAGAAACGATCCCAGCCTTCGAGCTTGGGGATGTGGGACGCGAAGGCTTTGGAGGAGAAGAGGAGAATTTAAAATCAAGGCAGCTTTTCACTGCCAATGGAGTGGGAAAGCTACCTACCATTTTTCAAGTTAAGAACCCTGTAACACGTGGCAGTGCGCATGCATATGCGTGCACACACGCATATTCTGGAGGTGCTGGCAGGGTCTTGGAAGAGCAAAATCTAGGTCTCATCATAGTTTCTTTCGGCTGGAGAAGCAGCAACAAATTTTGGCTCCAGGCCTATGTGTTATTCCAGCCGTATGTGGCACTGCGAAGGGGAATACGTATATCTATTGCTTGAACTTCCCCAGAAGTAGCTTTTTTGCCTGCTGGTTAGGCTAGTAACACCAGGAAAGATGTGCTGGAAGAATATCTTGATCAAAAGATCACTTGCCTTCTCCTGTGGAACAGAAAATCAGCTACAGCCTGCAGATGCAAAGACATGCCCTCTGCTTTTAATCACCATCCGCAGTGCATCCATGAGAGAGGCTGAAACAAGCATCGTCCTGTGAGGTCACGCAGGGTAATCACCCGTTGGAAACGAAGGTTGAAGCCCACTCGTCCTGGCCAGGTAACTCATTAAAAGCCTGTCCGCAGTGGATGTAAAATGGACAGTTGACTTTTTTAGGACAAAATGCTTTAGTCGGCATATTTCATTTGAAAATGCTTCTTTCATCATAGTCTGAATTTGGGCAATATTGCCAATAGTTTTGGGGTTTTTTTTTCTTTCAACCAGACACTCCGCTTGGCTTAATTCAGCATTGAAGGGGTGCAGCATTTTGTGTGAGGAGCTCCCATCCCCTCTTTTTTTACAGCTGTTTTCTCTACAGCGTACTGTATACATTATCTGACCATGCCAGCAGGTTTGACTCTTTTTAGCTAACCAGCCTGTGCGGGAAAGAAACCCAAGATTTCAGCTGTTCAGCTAGAATTCACAAAGTTGGGAGGGCATTGCTTTCCTCTATGTGCTTCTGAAATTTGCTGTGACAGAGTAACTCTGTCCGTTGGGCCTCTTGGAAGTAGGTGAGCAGTTATCAGTATGTGAATTGCTGTAGGTGTCGAAGGAGGTCACGTGAAAGAATTGCAAACTTTAGCTTAAAAAAAAACACAACAAAACAAAAAAAAGCAAACCACAAAAGATGGTTTCATAAAAAGTAGAAGGCGGCAGCTGCCTCTAAGCCAGGCAGGCACTACCAAAGCACGTGGCCAGCATATATGCCACGGGCTGTTCAGTCCTGGTGTTAAAAATCAGGGGCTCTCCGAGTGTGCTCACTAACAACCACAAACAATAACAAACAAAAATGCTGCTAAAATGGTGGAGTTAAAGGATTAAGTTGCAGCTGTCTGCCTGTGCGATAGTAAAGCATGGTCCCAGCACTGGTGGAGGTGTCAAGAAAACCCCCCGCCGTGCAGGTATACATTTCGTCCTTGGCTGTGTGAGTGGAGTGGGCTGGGAGGATCAGGGCCTCGGCGTGGGCTGTGGGTAGGGGCAGTGTGTAAATACATCACTTAAATAATATTGGACATCTAGTTTACTTTCATAAATGTATTTTCTGGGACGTGCCAGCAAAGCAGGTGGTTGGAAGCTCTGCAGGCTGTGCCTCCCACCAGCACTGAGGCACAACCCATCGGATGCATCGTCCTTGCTACCGGCCGCAAATTGCAAGTCTCCTTCTCTCCGCTTCTGTCGGTGACTCGGCCGAGAAAGGCATCGCTCCTTCCTGAACGCCATCCACCTCGCGGCTCTGGGGCTGCTTACACAGTGCTTATTAAATGCTGGATTCTCCCCAGAACTGCTCCTTTGTACATCACTCCCATCCAGTGGGATTATTTGTGGGAATTAGTTATAGAATTGGTCACCAAATCTGTGGTGCTCACAGTTTCATTCCAGGCAGAAGAGATGTGCTGTCCTTAAGTGAGAACTGTTCTTCTTTTGGGGAAGTCTTCTGAGAGTTTGTTAAATGTTGCAGTCCTAAACTACTCATGTAAAAAATCTCTTGGTTCAAGAACACTATTTTCATCTTGCAGAGCAGCAGAGTTTTCTTGGCTGTTATGGTTAAAACCGTATTTCCACCTGTTTAGATGTTGTGTGGTCACATATACACATATACACACACACCTCTGAAACAAACTTTGTTATTTTTGAAGCAAACCAAAACACTACCGTTTGTTCCCTGAAGCATTTATACAAGTTTTTGAAAATTTTACAGATGGTTGAAATACAACTCTCTGCTTCTGTCTCACTCCAGCTCATATTCCATTTCCAAAGAGCAGATGGTGCCTGTTGCCCTTACCGGGTCTGAATGGATTAGAAGTTTATACAGTCTTGTAGTACACCTCTAGCTGAATTTAGGAGGCTCTTTTCTTACTCTTCTTACGTTCTTCTGTTAATTCTTACAGATGGCTGTCACAACACAAGGTTCAGATGGTACACAAGAGGGTAACATGGTATTACCAGCCTGGATGCAAAGACCAGGACTTGCCATACCCATGCAGGTAACAACTGACCCGACTCACGTGGGTATCGTCTCAGTGGCTCTGTTCTCACAAAGACAATATTCTCCTCAAGGTGTGTAGGGTGAAATACTGTCCGGCTTATGGGTCATTCTTTGTGTGACTCTCTTGTGCGAGTCTATATTGGCAGATCTATTGAGGGTCTTGTTAGAGAAAGGCAGCGACAGATTTCATTGCACTCCACGTGTTGACTATTAAAGAAGTAATAAATTCCTCTCTTCCCAAAGTTGGAGCGTGAGACATCTTTGCTACTAAGAGAATGAATCTGGGGGTCTGTGAGGTAGATGATGCCTTTCCCGTTACCTGTCACCCAACCTGTGGAAGAAAGGATACATTTTGGTACTGAACATCAGAGCTTTTGTATTGTCGTACTCAGGACTGCCTGCCTGGCTCTGTTAATGCCATCTCAGTGATTCCCAGTTTGCACCTATGTCAGCAAAAGCAGAACCCTAAGAGGTAAGTAACGAATATTTAAAGAAATTAATATCCCAAAGATACCTGTGTGCCAAAGGTGGAGGCTGAAAGGTTTTATCCTGAGCTCTTAACCAAAGAGCTCAGTTCTCCATTAGCTGATTAGGGGACCTCTTTTTAGGCTTGCCACTTTTAGGAAGGAAGAAGCATGACAAAACCTGCTGCCTCTTTTAGTGGTTCTCCTTTAGATGGTTCCACAAGACACATCCTTGCAGACTGGCTTTAGGCTAATCGGATGCAGATCACTCCGTGGCATGAAGCTGTGGCACACCTGGGAGCATGCGGCTCACGTGCTCTTGCTGTGGTGCAGCGGAGAACAAGAGCACTGCTCAAGGCGAAAACATCCCTGCACATACCTCCCTCACTTTATGTCATTTAGAGACAGTACGTCCTTTATATAGCATATTCTGCAACATGAGAGGACAGGCAAGAAATGAAGTTCACTGTAATACAAACCTTGCAGATCAACAACAACGTCTGTTCCATTGGAGAACTCATAGGAGAAATGGCCATAGGCCAGACCGTACTCGGTGGCTTTGTACTCGTTCTTTACAACCTTCGTGTTATTGGACAGCTTCACGAACTCCCCAAGGATGTAGGGCTCCACAGTCACACATCCTTTTATAGTTCTGTCTTCCAGTACCTGAAAAGCGAGTGGTAATGACAGTCATGCGAGCACAGATGTGAAAACAAGGACACTAAAGCTCCTCTAAGTGAAGCCTTGTTTTGCCCTCTAGAACTTTCCATGCGTAAGACGGATGGGAAGACTCTTCATGTTAATCCACTGCTGATTCAAAACACGGGCTGTTTAGATGTGGAGCTCACACTTAACTAGAACAAAGGGTGGTACAAGATCCAACACAAAATCAGCCTGACAGGGCAAACTCCACGAGCAACGAATTCTAGAAATGTCTAGTTTGTCCAGCAAATAGGTAACTTTTTTCAGGAGACTATGTCTAAAGAATAAGCTAGAAAGCTGAAAAGATTTGCGTAAACCTGCAACTCATCCTTCTTCAGTGTGTAAATAACCAGTGGGAGGGTTTGGGGTTTTTTTTAGTCATTTCTATGTTCAGAGACTTGTAAGTGCTGATGCCAGACTCTCATTTAGGCCTTATTAGTGAGTGGCATAGAGCCAGATCTAGTGCCAGAATGGCTAACAGGAACAGTAATATACTGTCGTGGTTTAGCCCCAGCCGGCAACTAAGCACCACGCAGCCGCTCGCTCACTCCCCCTCCCACAGTGGGGCAGGGGAAGAGAATTGGGAACAAAACTCGTGGCTTGAGATAAACACGGTTTAATAGGACAGAAAGAAAGAAGGGAACAACAGTGATAATACCAACAAAGGAATGTACAAGAACAAGCGATGCCCAATACAGCAATTGCTCACCACCCCGTGATCGACAGCCCGTCCCCGAGCAGCGATTTCCGCCCCCCGGCCCACTCCAGTTTATGTACTGGGCATGACGTCGTATGGTAGGGAATATCTCTTTGGCCAGTCTGGGTCAGCTGTCCCGGCTGTGTCCCCTCCCAGCTCCCCGTGCACCCCCAGCCTGCTCGCTGGCAGGCCAGCACAAGAAGTTGGACTGTCCTTGACTGCTCAGCAACAACCCAAAACATCAGCACATTATCAACAGTTTCTCATCCCAAATCCAAAACACAGTCTCACACTAGCTTCTGTGAAGAAAACCAGCTCTATCCTGGCTGAAACCAGGACATATACATAGCATGCTACCATATACCTACTCATAACAAAACAGTGAGTTCAGTGCTGTACTGTGGAGGGTACCTCTCCGTATCTGAAACGCAAGTCAAATGGAAAGTTAAGCATAAGAATAAAGAAAAGATCCTTTACTTTCTCGCTGGGGGCTGGATGTCAGCTTTAACCTCTGTGCCAGGACACCCAGATGCGGCTCCTACCTCTAACGATCAGGCTGGGTGCTGGCACAGCAGAGCCATTTGTCTGGCAGCTTTGCAAGCTGTCCTCACAACCATCATGCAGAAGAAAGAGGGGAGAAGCAAAAGCTGTCCTGGCTACAGTTACCTGAAACACGTAAGGCCAGTATGACCCGTGTGTTAAGACTTGGGGGCCTGTCTAACGCCACAAACTCCACGTGTTCAAAACTGAGCGGGCAGACAAGCATCTCCCATGATCAAAAGTGGCTGTTGCTTTGGTTGAGTGCTGGGTATATTAGCATCTGGTTTTTGTTGTTTAAACAGACTAACTGCGAAGTGCTTTTTCTTGAAACTTTTAGCATCAAGCTCCTTGTTTTTTCAACCCACTCAAGAGAGAAATTCTCATGACTTTGCTGCCCCATCCTCCCAGGCCCTCTCAGATAAATCCACATCCAAGCCAGCTCTCAGCCACTCGGCTCTTGTGGCTCTCCGCAGCCCATCTGCAAGGCTGGACCACTGGGATGGAGGAACAGAAATGCTCCTCGGTGAGAGGTGGCTGATGGATCCGTGGCCTCGCTGAAGCTCATGGCCCTGCCAATTCCACCAGCCTTTCTTCACCCCTCGACATATGCACGGCTGCAGGGAAGGCACAGGCATTGAGATAGATACTGGTTGTGCCGTCAGGGACAAGCAGAAAAGCAGCAGGCTGTAGGGCATTGGATCAGAGGTGAGGTTGTGTCAACAAGTTAATTGAACCGTGGTTTAAAGTTGTCCATGGTTTAAAGGTGTCCTATTCTATGCTAAGGGGTTGTTATTGAGGAAAAGAGCTTTTTGTGATAGCCATTTGACGGATGACTGAGCTGCCAGTGTGATAAGGCCATGAAGAATGCAGGTCTCGCTAGGGGTAAGGATTCCTATTGCCTCTGCAGAAGGCGTGGAGGGGTTTCAGGGGAACGCTGTACAATTCTGATCATCAATATTTAAGGATTGTGAATTCAGAGAACAGGCTCAGGACTTCACGGATGAACCAGGGAAGAGAGACCTGTATCTTGAGGTGACACTAAACAAGCTTGGCTTCCGTAGCCTAAAGAACAGAGGCTATGAGGGGATGTTGTTGCTGCTCCTTCTTTAAATCTAGGCCTCAAAGGAGTTGTGAGCAGGACAATAAATACAAGTTGACTAATTGTAGGTTAGAAAAGAGCAGAAAGTTTCCAGACATCAAGAGAGCAGCTCTAGAATGGTTTCTTATCGGAAGCAATGAAGATTAAAACATAACACAACAGGGTTGCTTTTAAGATAGGTCTTAATGAGTATTAAAAATGATTATGCAGGGGTTTTGCCTGTGATATCAGGGCACTGGATCTGATGAGTCCTTTCCAGCCCTGTGTTCCCTAAATTCAGCATCCTGCAGAAAAGGCCTCAAAGTTGTCCTGCAGCAAATCATTTTGTCTGCAAGAACCTCACTTGCCAGGTTCTACTGAGATTTAGACATTTCTGTGGTGCGCAAAATGGGCCACTTTGCTGCTCAGATTTCATAACTACCCCTGAAAACAGATGTTCATACACTGTTAGATGATATAAAAGGCTGGGTAGCTGCTGGGCTTCATTTACAAGTGACTTTCTGACTTCTAACACTACATGGCATCTTTTCTGCCCGTGCACCCATGAACTTGGAGCTCCGCAGGTAAGTGTCTTCTGTCCTGAAATAAGCAAATGCAGCTACCAGGTAAGATCACATGAATGATAGCGTGTCATCTACAGGTGGCCTAACTGCTTGTGTTTTAAAATAAAAATTGACCCAAGACACTCTTCCCATCACTTCCTTTGTATTGATCAGAAGACAGTTCTTACCAGGAGTACTGCCGATGGGACGTAAAAGATTTGGGTAGGCACCTTTTGCTCATACAGCCTTTTGTTGAATTCCGTCACGTAGTACTGGGCAGTCATTTGCCGTTCTACATCACTGAGATGATGAAGAAGTCCTTTTTCATCTTTGTATTCTTTCCCAACATACCTAAACAAAAAGAGAAGTGTGTGGTGTAGCGAGACTTGCAGCAGACTGCACTTGGAAAGCCCCACTCGTGATGCAGAAACATCACTACAAAGCAGAGCCTGGCTGTTCAGAAGCAAAGCCAGCTGTTGGTGATGCATTTAAAATGGCAGTGGTTTAAGTTGTGGGTTTTTTTCTTTTATAGCTCTTACAAGCATAAAATGCTGTACTGATCAATCAAATCCTAGGATGGGGGTTTCATAACACCGGAATGTTTGAAGTCAGCTCTTCTTGACTCTGAAGGTACTGAAAATACTGTTCTTAATCCGTAATAATTCATAAGCTACTCGTAATAACAAACCCAAATCTGCAATTAGCAGTTAGCAGAGCTCTCCTGATGCAGAGGCCTTTATCAGGCAAACAGGTGATTTTAACCCTGCTTCCAGAGCAGATGCATCCATTGCATAAACTTGCTGCTAAAATGAAAGCAAGCAACTGAAACACCTTTCTGCCTACAGGAATTGTGAGATAAATATAGAGAGATATCTATGTTGCTAACTCTCTAATGCAAAACTAGAGGCCAAACAAAAAGGAAGCAACATTCAAGCTCCCATGAAATTATCCCAGCACGGACAAAGGTGAAGTCAGGCCTAAGAGCTGTCATAAGCAAACGAACACTAACGTGGCTGTTAAAAGAGAACAGTGAAGTGGCTTATTCTTCCCACAAATTAAAAAGTAAAGGGTTACACGGAGTGATGGGGAAGACTGCCAAAATGCCCAGGAGATTTGGGAAAGCCATAAAACATTCTTGCTCCAGAAAATCAGTCAAAATTTAACCAAATGTAAACTACGTTGAAACAGACTAAAGAATCAATCTTCTCCCACTGTGACTATGATTTCTGTAGTTGTCCAAGTAAAACTTGTACTGTCTTCTGAAAATACCTGATAAAAGCTCCTGTCTGACATAACGGGACTAGCTGAATGATAGGTACAAGACTAATCTTACCAGACAGTTTTCACTCATATTTACACAGAAGTAGCGTTGATAACCATTTTGTTTCAGAAACTGGTTTGAGCAATACCTTCCCAGGCTTTCTTCTTGGTGCAGGAAGTGTATCCAAAATGCACTTCTCTGTTTGCCTTCATTTGCCACGTTCAGGTAGTCCCCAATGAATACAGCCGTTTCTTGGCCTGTCCAGAGCCCTGATTTCTTTGAGTATTTTAAAAGAAGAGCAGCTACAAAAAGAAAACACCACAAGTAGAACGGACAATTCCACAGGACTGCTCTAAGCCTGTGCTGAGGGATGACATAATCAGCACCCAGGTGTCCTGGTTTCAGGCAGGGTAGAGTTAATTTTCTTCATAGAAGCTAGCATGAGGCTATGTTTTGGATTGGGGATGAGAAAAAGTTGATAAAGTGCTGATGTTTTGAGTTGTTGCTAAGTAGTCAAGGACAGTCCAGCTTCTCATGCTAGCTTCTATGAAGAAAATTAACTCTACCCTGCCTGAAACCAGGACACCAGGACATAAGATATCTAGGCTTCTCTGAAAGCAACGTAGGCAGCTATAAAATATATGCTAAGAGGTATCTAGGTGCAGAGTTGGATATTTTACGTTAAGGACAAAAAATTGCTAAACAGGCTTGAGACATGCAAGATGGGATGAGCCCTAAGTGCATTTTACTTAATGAGCTCTATGAGGCAGCCTACGGTGCTGTTGCTCTTAGCTTCTGCATTTCTTAGTATATTGATCGAGTCTCTGCATATTAAGGTATGGCTGTTATTTATAATTAACCTAATGATCATTATTTTAAATACACAGTTTGCAGGGACAAAGTGTGCAATCTAAATGGGCGACAAAACCAGACACTCAAGTAATGGGGTAGAAAGGGCTTGATGAAGGTAGAAGGGCACAGGGAGTTCAAGCAGTCTAAGTCACCCCTTGCATGAAGCGATTGAAGCAGGAGGGACTGCGTGGGAATGGACATGGAGCCCATTTCCATGAAGTTGTGACTGGTATGCAAATGGGTAGGAAGGAATAGGAGAAAATGGTTCAAGGGAGCGTTCTTCCATTGCTAAAATTCTTATACAAAAACTCATAAAACAACAACAACAACAACAAAATCCTAATAAATGGTGACTAAAACATTATGTTAAAAAGCCTAAGTCAAGACTGTTCTCTGTGGCAGTACCTAACGCTGTGTGAAAACACCCATCGCTGTGTGGAAACTTACAGTATGCTTTACGAAGCTGTTTAGACTTAAAAATTCCAGTAGGCGTCAGTCGCTGGACAAGCCAATTATGTTCTACTCCGGCCAGAAGCTGCATGTAATCATCGTCCCTCAGAAATCGAGCGTCAAGGATTTCTTCCTTTGTGCTCCCAGGCATGAAGATAAAATCACTTCCCCTTGGGTTCAGAAACGGACCTTCAGGGGAACTCTTGGGCATCTGTGACGATTCGTACCATGAACTCAGATATGAACTGGCTTGTCTCTTGCTGCTCACCACGTCCTGAGACTTTTCTTCATCTTCTTCAGTAGTGGCACAGTCAAAGTGCTTGGTTATGGACATCTTTCCCCCTGAGGGCAAAGCTGTTGGTGCACCAGCAGTTGTTTGATGCTCTGGAACGGATGCCGTAGGATAACTGTTTACTACGTCTCCAACACTGATGAAATCAAATTCAGTGTCATCTATCGTTTCCACTTGGGTGTCAACTTCAGGCACTTTGAGAAACCCGTTTCCCACCACGGCAGATTTCCTCAGCCGATTGTGCACAGAGGAGTCACTGACCATTTTCGCCTCGATGCTCGTTGGTAGTACAGATGCATCCCCATTTGTGGGGGGACGTGCCTCAAATGAGGGGTCCTCTGTGCTATCTCCAGTTTCTCCTTCTGAGTAGACCCACACAAACTGGCTCCGAGGCCAGGCCACAGGGGCGGTGCCGCCCTCCCTGCCACTGTCCTTGATCCTGCAGCCCAGCTCCACCCGGGAGGAGGACTTCTCCTCCTCCTCCTCTGGGCTGGCAGGAACAGAGTAAGTGGTGGAGAGGGAAGGAACCGCGTCGTTCACCTCCTCTGCTTCCTTTTCTGATGAGCTCTTTCCACGGTGTCCTCCCTCCCGCAGCTCTTCTCTGCGAAGAGAGGCCTTCTCTCCCAGCCTCCCAGCTAGGGGTGTAGCTACCTCTAAGGAAGGCTGAGGAGATCCCCAGCAGCTCTGTAGAGGCTCTCGTGGAGAAGGATGCCAGGCTCTGGGAGGCAATGAGCACAAGTATGCTGCTTGACCATTTTCATCAGATTGTGTTGTGCAACATTCCTCTGCCACTGAGCCCTTTTCCTGCTGCTGCCCTTCCCTGGGAGACTCTTTGCTGCTATCACAGTTCAGGTCCTCCCAGCTGGAGGAGTAACTTGATTTTGACAATTGGCACCAAGAGCTCTCAGAAGTAGTGGTTTGACTCGTGTTTTGCCATCTGCTGAAATCACTGTTTTCACCATTTATTTCTATTTTTAATGGCTCAATCTCTTCATCGAAGGAAATTTTCATCCCATCAGAACCACTGTATTTATTTCTCTGGACACTGAGTCTCTCTGAGCTACCTCCTGCGGTTGGTGAATTCAGCATTTTCACAGTGCCCTTCCTCTGGTACACTATTTTTTCAGTAGTACACACAGTGTCCATGTTTTTGGTTTCTGTTCTTAAGGTTGTGATACAAGCTCCCGCTTGGGTTTCTCCTGGTGTGGTTTCATGAATCCTGCAAGTATTTTTAAACACTTCACACACTGACAGATGATGCTGAGAATGCATGGCAAGGATTTTCTCAAAGTTGGCTTCCCCTTGCAGAATAGGTTTTTCCACTGTGCCTTTATAACTGTCTGGAACGTAAGACCTGGCATCAGAATTAGGGAAGCTTCCCACTCGCAGGCGCTTCTTCACGGATGTGATCACAGACATGATCTCTTTGGCAAGCATTCCTTTCTCTTCCTCTTCTGTAGAGGAAGTGCTGTATGAATGCAGTTTTCCCATGGCTTCTCTACACAGTTGACTCACCTCATGGAGGTTCTCGCTCTCCCCGTAGAGCCATCGATGCACGGTTGTGAGGCAGAAAGCAGCTTTAATAAAACTATGGAGCTCCTGCTTGCTGGTGACGGGACTCTTCTCGTTCTTGGTGAGGAGGCCGATCTCAAAGGATTCTTTGGCTTCGGACAAGTAGAACATTCTCTTTTCTGGGGGACAGTCCTTAGAGTGACTATAGGACAGCAAACACACCCCGCGGATGTTCTGGGAGGAGAAGAAAGAAGAACGAAGGAATTAAAACCCTGGACCTCTGTCAGAGAGAAATAAAGGGAGGAAAAACTATGTTTCTTTCCCTTATACGATTTGAAGCAAACGTCAGCTCTAAGTGCCTGCTGCTGTGTTTCCCGGAGGGAATAATATCGCTCTTTTTCCTTTGAAATATAGCTGTAGCTATCAGAGAAGCAGCATTCCCAGATGGACTTGAAAGCCCATCCTCACTCTGTGGACAGATACTGCTTTCCGCCCATCTGCTCAGCTTCCGACTGGAGTTCAGAGCAACATATAGCATCATACCCACAACACAGACACAATACCCTGTACGATGCAATGTTTGAAAGCCGGATTAGAGCCAAATTTAATAGCCTGGACTCTTCTCTTCTACACATACCACTTGCAGAATGAAGGCTAATACTTACCACGGCTGTGAGGACAAACAGCGGGGTGTACTGGCTGTAGGCTGCTGCTAGCTTGCAGGCCTCAGCAGCTGACAATAAGCGATGACTGAACTCTCGGAGAAGGCTCTAGTGAAATGAAAAAAACAAGAGGGAAAGTGTCATTTCAAAGGCTTTCTTTTCATAGAGATGGGTCTACCTGGTAAGCCACCCTGTTAGGCTGAAGAAAGGCAGGCTGGGATTCGTTTTTTCTCTGTTGTAGGTTCCCTAAGCTCTCTGAGACCTTTGACAGAGTGCGACATCCCATCTTAACAACAGCCACGTCTGTTTCTGCAGGAGCCTTTTTGCTCAGGTTTGCCATCAGTACGTCACTTTTTGACCTTATAAATACTCTATATATTACACAGACACAGACATACACACTCTGTAAATACTCTTAACATATTCTTTTTCCTGAAGCAAGGCATTCTTCCATCTAAGTGCTAAGGAGTTTTTTCACCAGGAGCAACGGAAGTTTCTTCAGCCCTCTCAGCACAGGAGAGGACCTGGAGGAAGAACAAAGTGTGGGTGAATTTGTGACAACAAAATACACATGTTGCCTTCTTCCATCTGAAGAATCTACACACACAAATACCAAACCAAGTCTTACCAGGTCAATCTCAGCATTGCTTTTAAAACGTACATAATCCTTCTCATTCATGGAAGCAAAGATGTCGGCCATAATACCCAAGGAAGTAGCAATTCCCTGAAAGAGAAATGGAAAATTATCACAGCGTTTTCTCCCTTGTATTTTGAATTTTACTGCTCACAAATAAAGTAGGTTCTGTGTAGAACATACCAGAAAAAAAACCAGAAAACAAACAAACAGGATCTGAAGAGAAGCAGAAACCAGGACAACTGCTAAGAAATTCAGAGATGTCATCTTGGTAGGGTTTTATTATCTTCAACTTGCAGAAAGTGTAGCCTGGTGGATACATATGAGTTTCGATGAGTGGCAGCTATCCCTCTTACCCGCAGCTCTAGGTTTCATGAATCCTAAACTTGCAACTTAAACGGCATTGCATTTTCCTTAGCACTGCGTTTTCCCAAGGTGCTGTTTGTGACAATGAAAGTGAAGTCTCATGATATCATCAAAACCTGCATTAAGCCCTTGGCTAATGGCTAATTTCAGGCTAATACCTGAAATAAAGACTCAATCTGTTTTACTGTTGTTTTTCAGAAAAGACAAAAAATTTCTGTTTAAGAACTGCCCCATTGATCCCAGTCTAAAAAACCCAGGGTGAAGATGTCTAGAGTGATGACAGAATAAATGCTCATTGTGCATAGCCTAAGAGAACAAGCATCTTTTTTAACTATTTCCATAGCTTATTGCACTGTTTAAAAACCAAATAAACAGAGTTGGACAAAAGTCAAGAGTTCTTGGTGTTGAGATAATTGAAGGTTTTTTGGTAATTTGTAATTGGTTCTATAGAACCAATTAAAAAACAAGACATGAACATATAACATATAAATCTATGAACTTGCTAACTCACTCTCCCTCTGACAGATTTGATCTACACGTGCTAGCTAAGGGTCTGCCCAGCTAAATAGTTAAGAACACCAGGAAGTATCTGTGTGCTTTCTGCAAAATTCACTACACATCTTTGCTCCCATAGAAATTTTCTGAGCTTGAGGTCAAGCTTTAATGTATGGCAGAGGAGAGGTGACAAGGTCTGGTTTTGAGGTATATCTTGTGCTGGGATACAATTACAAAACTTCTTAAAGCATCACCCTAGGACTTGCAAGACTTAGGTTCACATTCCTGTTTAGCTACGGACACACGGTGTGACTGTTGCTTCATCTACAGCGGGAAGATTAGCGCGGCCAAGCCTCACAAAGGTGTTAAAGGCAGATACAGTGTCTGTTGCAAGGTCTTCAGATACTGCAGTGCCAGGGAATATCCATCACCCACAACAGATAGTGTAGCACAGCTCCTGTCTATATAGACATGCTTGGTTACTAGGAAAAAAAAAAATGCCTTAGTCCTAATAAATAAAATAAAAATATCTATGGCTGCATTCTGGGATTAGTCTGTCCTTGTCAGAGGCACCTGTGACATCCTAGGTGATGGTTCACTTCAGATGATTGTGCTTAATGAAAACTATTACTTTCATTCCCCCGGAGGAAAAAAGGTGTCCATAAGTATGTGTATGCATGCGGAAACAATGTGCAACACAGACTTCAGCTAGAGTATTTGTCCTGCGCGTTAACCTTGTCTGAGGTGCGTAATTGAAACATTATTGCTAAAAGACTTTTCTGAAGTCAACAAAAGATAATCCGGAATGATTATTAGATTGGCCAGGATATCCAGCGTGAAAAGGAAATACTACCTTTTTATCTGGTTGAGGAAGTTTGAAATATCCCACAACTGAAGCCCAAATCAGCTCTGCTGCCTCATACCACATCCCTGAAATAAATCAGAAAAAGAGTCACTAAGCAGATTACTGCTAGAGATGGCTTTCAATAGTTTAATTTACACCTCCTTGAGTCAGGAGCCTTCAAAACAGTATAAAACCACACCATGGCATTTTTTGCTTTGGTGACACTGAACATTTATTAGTTTCCTTTAGCTTTTGGCTGTGCACAAACACACATTTTATGGTCATAAAAGACTTCAGCTCAACAGTCATGGGAGGTGAAAGGTCACATCAAAAGCATAAAAGTAAGACTGTTGGCCTCAAATACCAAGCCCTGAATAGAGAAGCCCATCATGCTGAAAACTCTCGTCTTGAGAGAGGAAATTGCTGTGATGCACCTGCGATAAACCACTGCACACCTTTGGGAACAGCAAAACTGGGCAAAGCATTAGCAAACACGGAGTAGCACAGGGTAAAAAGGGAACAACATTTCAGAACGCTCCTCGGCTTCTGGTAAGATTAGTAGTAAAATGATAATTTCTAAAATGTGTTTGCTTGGTACATGGCTCTAGGTCCAAGCTGCAAACAGATGGGCATACAACTCATCTTCTGTGGCTGTGTTATGGGCATCAGGCAGGTGTTCTGCACAAGCTAAAACTCTGACATATGCCAGATGTACCATTTTAAAGCTTGATTGCAAAGGAAAAAAAAAAAAAATAGGGCAAAACCTTGAGCAGGCGTTTATAGAAAAAAGCCTTACCAAGCTTTTGCAGAATCTGTCCTCTGATTTGTAAGCAGACTGACTGAACGAGAATCCTATCACTTTCCTTGGCATATCGCCAGGTACCTGCAGAAAGAGTGGAGAAACTCAGTAGAGAATGAAAAATGTTGCTGTCATTTTAAGTCACTCTGAGGGTAACCTAAATCCCAGTAAATTGCCAGGATTCTCCCCATGGAATTTGGCTGGTTCGAGTCGGGACTTACAGTCAGATGACAAAGTGACAGTGAGTTACGGAATATAAGCAGACAGCTGTACGAGTACGTAGCTTGAGTGACAGCTATATAGAGCATAAAAACAATCTACAAGGTGAAAGGTACCTCTCTTCTGTGAAGTAACAAAAAGTCACTGTATATAAACATTGTACAGAGTCCCACCAAAAACCAGCCAAAAGGATTAATATGGGATATCTTTGCTGTCGCCAGTACATACAGCAGAGCAAAATACTTTCAACCATTGGCAAAACACGTTTTCTTTTCAGATATCTGTATCTCATGAAGATTAACCCAAAAGTTTTCATGCTAACGCAGTATGATGAGTTACACAAAGTCATTCATTATCAAGTCCATACTGGATTTCAGAATAGAACATGAAATAAAATCGTTATGCTTTCCTAAGCGTGGTGAACATTTCACTGCAATTCTCAGCGTCAGTTATCTGTTCAACAACACATCTTCAACATTAAACAAACAAGTATTATCATTTAATATTATGAAAAGAACCTTAAAAGAAAAGCATAATCTCAAGAGATGCAGTGTTTTGCATAGCCAGTTCTACTTTAATAGTGATAGCTGGTATTTTGTTTAAAGCCTTCTTGCATGAAGGCCCTTCTTGTGTGAGAATCTCAGTTTCACATAAAACCAAACCAGCAAAATCCACAGCAGGCTTCTTAAATTTTCTAAGTTTCACGGTTGTAGAGAAACCTGAATGCATTGACTAAATAAACCCTGAAGGCTAAGAAAATGGAGAATAGATATAAAACCCTAAAATATATTGTCTCAAAAACATGACTAAATAATAATGACGGATGTCTGTCAAAAGTGATGAATTTGTACCATTAGAAATACTACACATCTCTCCAGATCTGAAACAAGCCACACGACCAGCAGTATAGTCATTTGACAGAAAGGAAAAAAAAAAAAGAAGTAATTTCTACAAACATCATCGTGCATTAAGGAATGATCCCATTTTTGCAGTTTGGCACGTCTATCCAGCAATGGGAGAAAGTGCTGTAAGAACCAGGACTCACTCTCTTTTTTTCTTAACCCCAAAAGATACTAAATAATTCCACTGCAGTCTGCTACAGGTCTAGAATAAAGTATTCATTTTGTTTGTAGGATCAGTGTGAATTTGGAGGATAAGCATTTCTCTAACAGGCTGGATTTTTGGGGCGGAAGGGAGTTGTCTTACTTTTCTACCTCAGTCCATTGCCTGAAATTCGTCCACCTTTAAAATTCTCTGAGCAGAGAAATTAGTAGGAAGGCTGTCAATTCAGAATATTTTCCCACCCAGGTGAAGAGAGACAAGATGAATTATGGAAGTTTCAAAACAAAGTTGCAGTTTCCACATTGCAGCAAAGAATGGTAAAGAAAAGAGAAATGTGGAGTCATTAATGAGGTCAGAATGGCTGTAATTCAAACTCGTGTGACTGTTAAAATTAGTATGAAAAATCCCACCAAAATAGCAACTACGAAATTGGAAAAGAAATATATACGTACCTGTTGCTCCATTGTCATTAATAAGGCTGCTGAGGACATATTCAGCTTTTAAAAGTTTACCTGATTCAAAATTAAAAAAAAAAAAAAGGAAAATTAATATAAAAATGTATCACGTAGCATGAAGTGAACAAAAATATTAATCAGTGAAAGTCCTTGCAAATTGTACTGTTCTGCCCAGCACTGTCAGTGTCCCACACTTAGCCTAAACTTTCCAGCTAAGTACGTGCTGCAGACGCTACCTCATGCTCAGGAATCTCTCTGACACAGGCTATTCTACATATACCACAAATATTGCAGAAAAGGCTGATGAGGCAACTGTTTCTAGCTGGACACTCACTTCAGAAAACCTCACTGAGAAGCTGTATGATATTTAACCTCACACATCCCAACATCACCTGCACATAGATTTGTTCCTGTCTATAGTCATAAACATACATGCACTACGTTCTATACTATATGGTTGCAAAGTAAGATGAAATTACATATATATCTGTTTTACTTAACACCCTAGACATTCCTGGAAGAGTGCTTAATCTTAAAACGTGAGAAAGTCTTCCTTGAGTCAAGCTCTAGTATTTCTGTTGAATTTCTGTGCATGCTGTCTACATTCTGCAGTGCAGCTTCAGCAAACCGACCACGAGGAGAAAATAACAGATACCTTTACAGGGGAGGCTAAGGCTGCACGTTTGGTTTTAGAGTAAACCCAAGCCCCACGGTGTAGGAAGGTGGCTCCAGGCACTCATTTCTCGCTCTGCTCCTTCCTGGTCTTGGGCTGCTGCAGGATTCAGAGCAGAAGAGGTGGTAACAAGACTGGGGCAGGCGCTGAGCTGCTGGCCACTCCACGGGTTGGGATTCCCTGCTCTTATTTCTCTTCCAGAAGAAAGTAGTCTATCCTGCCTTCTTCAGCAACAGAGCTGACGGTTCCTGTCCCAAGGAAACACGGGTTTTGGAAACCCATTTTGGTCTCACTGGGGAGCTCACCGGGAGGGGAAACTGCAAATGCACCTCAAAGCCAACTGACTTGATGTCCCACCACAGAAAGCGTAGCCGCAGGCTATGCTGCCTCCCTGTCGCTCTCTACCATCTTAAGCACAGAATATATAGCCAAAAAATATATAGAAAGGATGCAGCATGCAACACAAAGTGGGGATCCTGCCTTTCAGCCCCCTGTCATTCGGCTCAGAGGTTTTGTCGCTTGGCTGGAGTCACCTGTGGCAGGCTTGATGGGCTGCGGGAGACACCTTAAGGTCTAATTTGATCAGCTTGATTCGTGTTGAACCTTTCTTTTTGTCTCAACGCTCTGGCTGAATTCAAGAAGGCTGCTCCAGCCAGTGAAGCAGTATGTTGGCTGAACTAGCCCACCAGTTGAAGTGTGCCAGTACGCAGACGCCATGGCAATGGGAGCACGAGAAGTCCACACCCACAAATAAAAAAGGCTGTGCACGGAACTTCTAGTTCTCTGTTCTGCAAATAAAATATTCCTCAACTGGGTTTTTCAGTGCACGTTTTTCTGGCTTTGTTCTATTCTCCCCAATAGGACAGTGGGAAGATACATTAAAAATCCTTCAGGTGTTGCTCATGTTATAGGAATGATGGAATTTATTTTTTAAAAAAATCAGTTTATCCTTGAGGGGTTGTAAGCTGCATTGTTTGCATAGTCAAGTGGTCCCACTGGAAAAAAAAAAAAAAAGCAGCTGGGACAGTGCGGAGAAAATGCCAGGATTCTAATTTACTTTTTAAAGGCCCTTGGTCAGAAGTATAGCAATTCAGATATCCCTGTTTGAAACCAGCGGGGAAGATTTGTTAAGGAACAAAAGCTCCAATTAGTATTTTCCACACCCTTTCACAATTTTCTCTCCTGCTTTTGGCTCTGAAACCCTTTATACCAGCCCCTTTGTGCTAGTGAGAGGAGCTGGGAGGGCTCAAGGGGGCTGGGAGTGGGCTGTGCATTTGAAAAGACGGCACCGGGGCCGTAAGCACGTCATCCCCAGCAAGGGACAAAGTGTCTTCTTCAAAGTCAAGTAGTGCTTAATTGGGCTTGAGCTGCGAAAACGGAGCGGTACCTGTGTTGACGGAGAGGCGAGCCTGGCGGATGAGCACCTGAGGACCGATCGGCGTGGTGGGCTGCAGCCTGTGCAGACCCTTGGCGATCTGAAGAAGTTTGCTGGAGGCGTCAATCCAATACAGGAACCGGTCAACCAGGAACACAAGAGCAGTTGCCGTTACGCAGTCCTTGACC
Organism: Phaethon lepturus; assembly: GCF_000687285.1. NCBI lineage: Eukaryota > Metazoa > Chordata > Aves > Phaethontiformes > Phaethontidae > Phaethon > Phaethon lepturus. The sequence goes on from NW_010558660.1 coordinate 28,414, forward strand.
GTGATGGAGGCTTTCAAATAAACCTGAAAAGAACACCAGCACCATGGGGCAGTCTTGGAGAAACTCACTTCGCAAAGGCTCCGTGAACTGCCTACAGAAAATATTCATCTTTAGTAACTCTGCCCAACAGTGCTGCCCATGTACCGTTTTAGAACGGGCGGGATATCCTCAGTTATTTGCTCTAAGGTGGCTACACAGTTGCACAGCAAGTGAAGTACTGAACATTACAAGAAGCAAATATTCACTAGCAATGAAAAGGCTCAGAATTTCTACTCACCTTATAATCTTAATGTTCCTAGGCATCTACATAATGGAGAAAGTCTTTGTGGCAGTGATCAGATAGGATTTATTATAACCTATAATTACAACTGTTGCTGATCATATTTTCGTTTTTAAGATAGGAATGTTCCAGCTGTTTATTTTGTTTGAGCTGTAGATACCATTCCTGATTTTTTGGGGGGTCTTTCTAACTGTTGTTTAGTATTTGCAACCACACCATTTGGTGGTCTTTTTTTTTAATGAATTTAAATCATGTCCAACAGATTACTAGCAGTAATAACAATTAGTTTAAAAGGGGACCATGAGTCTGGAAAGACTGGAAATGGTCACTGTAGCCATTGTTCCAGATGGAGCTCAAGCCATCCCCTCCTTTGTACACCACAAACAAGCAAATAGGCCAAGAGTCCAATGTTTTTCCCCTGCAGGTCATCTTTAATGACAACTAAGTCTGCATGAACTCTCTTGGATTCCCACAGTGGTTGAGCCATCACACCGACATGGGGAATCAGCTGGAGCTCCTGAGATAGCGTGCTGTTAAGAGGACAGAAGGCCACCCAAGACAGCCATGAGGAGGCACACAGCATCATCGCAGTTGCAGAAGTCCACACGGACTGCGGACATCTACCAAAAACTGCTCCCTTCCCATGGTGGGCACGGGTTGGCACTCCTGCCTGGTGGAGCGAGGAGGTGCTCCACACACTGCCATCCAGGCGATTCCCTTTTTGCAGGTTTGTCACATAGGATGGGGAGGATGGCATCCAGTCATTGTTTCACTGGAACATCTGCCATCGGCCGCAAGGAAAGACCCATCTCTTCAGCTATGGAGCCTCATGGGTTCCCTGACCTGACTGGTCTTCATGGCCACCAGCATTCAGCAGTCTCACACTGGCTACAGGGAGCCTGGCTTTCTGCTGCCCGGCCTGGCTTGAGCACCTGGGAGCCGGCAATGATCGAATACTGTTTTGCAGTGTTCAACCACAGAGGAAAGAAAAATTGGAAAACACCTTAAACTGTACAAAGCCTCCTCAGAAGAAGGATGTGTTTCCCATCTCACTCATGTCAGCGAGTAACTCCACTCATGACAGAGTAAAAGCAACACAAGGGAAGGAAGATCAGGCCCCACAGCACCATCAGAGGATGAGAGACTGCCAAGAAAACTTTCTCCAAATCCACACTAAAACATCAAGCTTGGCAGCTATCTCCCATTTTTGTCTTAGGATCAGTCTCTTTCCTTTGCCTTCCTTGTGCAAACACACAGGCAGAGCCAGAGAGACAGCAGTGTCCATGAACTGCTTTAGACACTGCTCAGGCTTCTTGGACTCCTCCCCAGCTTCATTTCTATTCTCTTTGCTTTTAGCTCAGAGCCCCACAATCTGACAACAAGACTCGTTCTTCATTTTGAGCAGCATAACCACCATCCGAGGTGCGCAGGAGATAGCCCATGTCCAACCGTTTGGAGAAGAGCCTGCAGTAGACAGCACGAAGGCTGACTTGCAGCAGTGGTCTGTTGCAAGCATTTGCCAGCTTGTTTGCACTTCAGCGAGGTGGATTTGTACAAATTTCCTTTTTTCTCCTGAGCCCGAGTTGGATTTTCTAAGAGGATGGCACTTGAAAAGGATTCCTGGAGCAGGGCACGCACAACTCTGCTTGTGCCGGCCAACAATGGAGGAATCCCCCTCTCCAAGCACCTGTAAACTGACACTGCAAACCAGCCATTCGAAATGCTCATCAACAGGCCATATATTTAAGCACAGAGCATCGCCTAATCTATTTTTTTTTCCTCCCCTTCTTCCTTTAATAGATCAGAGCACAAAAGCCTGAGAGAGGGTGACCTACCAAACAAAAGAGCCTTTGAGTTCCTAGGAAAAGTAGACTTGGAGGAGGATGGAAGGAATCCAAGTGGCCCTATTATTTCCACTTGCACTAATTAGACATTTTTCTGTCAGCTATTGAGCACTGCTGAGAGGCCAAACTCACTGAATTCATTTCTAAAGTGTTTACAGAAGTTTGCATCTGTTTGTGTCTCTTCAGGAGGAAAATAAGCACTTCAATAGCATTGTGGAAAATCTAAACGAAGCATCCTATTCTGAAGGGCTTGGCAGTCTTGCAGCTGCATAATTTAACTCTCCGCTCAATGCCGAAACCTCTTGTGTCCCTCTCCAAACCCAAATGGACACAAAATGTAGAAAAGTCAAGCCAGGGAGAGAAACTCGGCTATTTTCTTTTTAGAAGGCAGGGCTGCATGCTGTGTGGCGCACAGAAACACGGTTCGATGTCAATCTTTGCAATTACGTCCCCGCCGTTCCGAGCAGTACACTGAGAAATTAATACCCGCTCCTTTCATTGCCTGCCAACTCGTGCGGCTAGAAAATTCCTCAGCACCTACAGCTAACGCACCGGCGTGCTGGGCACGCACCCAACCCACGCACAAAGACCCTCCCCACGCCACTCTGAAATGAAACAGGGGAGTGGCTCCCTGTCGTCCAGCCCAAACCCGGGGAAACCCTATTGACTTCCAAGATGTCGCAGCCTACGCCAACACAACCAGAAACTTGGCGCCGCTCGCTGCAGCCGGACATTTTGTTCTGCGTAGCGGGCTAGCGCCCTAAACAGATTTATTCACTTTCTTTATCGATTTAAAGCCGCTGTAGGTGCATCTACACAGAGGGAGGGAGGAAGGGAGGGAGGGAGGAAGAGCGAGGTACGTGCGCACTTTGTTTTCACATCTGTGTCCGTGATGTGAAATGCATATGTCTAATTGAGTTTATGACACAAAGGGAACCTCGCGGCTGGGAAGTGGAATCAGGTGGTGAGAGAATTAAATTTGCAGCAGATTTCTATACATGGACCATTGGGGAAAATGCAAAACAGCCTTTAGTGAAGGGGTTTTTTCCTTAATGGCAATGAGTGGGAGGGTGTGCTGTTTGCATGGTTTCCTGCATTAGTGGGTTAGCTCCTCCTCCTCATGCCGAGACTGAAGTTTGGGTCCCAGCTTTGGGTTCAAAGCCACGACGCCTCCTTTGCATTGACAATGGGGGCCGCTCCCAAGAGAGGGGAGAAGCTCAGAACCGGGGCCATCTGGCACTAGGACTGGCAAGAAAGCGTCAAAGGGAAATTATTGGTGCATAGTAAATGAGGATGAGGAGGAGGGGAAGAAAATAGGGGAAAATCTTTATGTGGCAGCTGATGTAAGAGGAATTACAAGCCCGAAGAAATGAAATATTGATTTAATCCACTCTCTCTTTATAAAGCAAGGATCCCAAAGGCAACCCCCCAGCCCAGCCTGCAGGCTGGGGAGGGTCCCCTTTGGAAAAACGCCCCTGCAAGCGGCGAGCTTAGAAAGCAGCGGCAGGAATAATTTTATTTTCAGAGTGTCCCCGCAGTGTTGCAGGCACTCTGGATTTCTGTGTTTCCTTGTATCCGTTTGTTGTATCAGACTGTTTCAGTCTTTGTTTCATTTGTAACTGCAGTTGAGGTTTAAAATCTTAAAAAAAAACAACCAAGAGCAGTCAACAAAGCATTTCTAATTTTGTGCATAAGGCAGGAGTTTCAGTGGCACATACTTCCAGGTGCTTCAGTTCTCTCCCAAGAGCTGTTCCTAGTTAGCACTTCACTGAACCCTAACAAATTGCCTGGTTTTCTTTCTCCCTACGTTCGTCCCCTGTCAGATTAACCACAGAGTCACAACACCAATGGATTTGGCTGAAGTCTTTCACCCTTTTAGCCCACGCGCTGTTAGCAAAGCCTGTCTTTCCAAGAGAGCAAAGCTGCTGTCACCGCACGGGACTTCTCTATCAATCTCTGCCTTTCAGCTGGCAATCAGAGCCCACTCGACAAATAACAAGGAATTACGCCTCCTACCACCTCTGTGATGGGCAGAAGAAAGCATATCCACGAGGTACAGACAGATACGCTTGAAACACCCAACAGGCAAGTCACACAGTACATAGCTGCAGACTGAGGAGTAAGAAGCTCCTGGACACTTTCTGCTCAGAGCAGCGGAGAACCCCATTTAATGGCTTGAGCTTCTGAAGCTGTTCATTAGCGCAAGTTATTCATCCTGAAAGCAATGGAGAGTTGGGTGTCAGGAGGGAGGAAGGCAGCAGGCAGCTCAGGCTGCTCAACAGCAGCATTTAGGGGCGAGGACAGAAGGAGAACCCTTTAAAGTCCCGAGGAAGCTCCTCGATGGGGAGCTCCTGGGGGTCTCATGTATCTGACAAGGCAGCAGGGGTTTGGGGGACCACCGTCATCTGCAGGAGTACCTGTTCTTAATTATTACCAAGGACAGGTGCAACAATCTTTGTGTGGCCCTGATTTGTCCTGCTGTGCTCAAGCTCTAGACTATTTATAAACTATTGTGGCGATTCCCTGTGGTCCAGTGAAATACCATGTTGAAGGGGATACTTTAAGACCTAAACATAGCTAAGTGCCAGTGCCAGAACCCCCCGAGAGGGCGGCATCAAGACCATTATAATCAGCTAAAAATCCAAGAGCCTCTTTCCTAAATCTGTGTCCTCAAAACATCAATCCGTTTGAGTAGTTGTTTAATTTGGAAGGAAGGCACAACATAGCAATCTCAGTAATACAACATCTCAAGGCTTTTCCAGGGAGGAAATACTCCAAGAAGCTGCATCTGGGAAGAGGAAATCCTACCCATGAGCACAGTGAACTGACAGCCCTACAGGTACCCAGGATCAGACTTCCCATTTGGTGCTCCACATAAATTCTGCTGTACTTTTCCCACGTAGGGAGCGGAAGGCTGAGCACTTTGCAGCGCTGCACGCTGGCAGCATCAGGGCAGTCACTCCGGACAGCTGAGGTTCTCCTGCCTGCACCTGATCTCTGATAATTCTCATTTTACAAAGCGCCAGGGATTGCACAGCCTCAGGGAAGCTGGGGTGCCACGGATTCCCTCTTGGGCTGAATTCATCCCACAGCTGCAGCTCTCCCTTACGTCACTCTCCGTTTCACGGGGATCACCCAAGAAGAGCTCTTATGAGGCAGGTAGCAAAAGGTCAGCCTGAACAACCAAGATCTCAGGGCTACAATTTAGGGCTTTAACTCTCCAGTTACCACACCAACAGTTAGAAGGAGGAGAAAACGAAATCTTCAGCCCCCTCTTTAGTTCTTTTTCAAAAGCTCCCAGCTCTTAAGTGCCACACACACACCCCTAAGGGTAGTTGTGGCACCTCCCTCAGAATGGCTTCCCTAATGGCAATCCATCAGCATGTAATTAGCCAAGGCCCAGGCAAGGGCTGCGGGGCCTTATTTTCTACTTTTTTCAATATTCCCATTAACTCCCATGAGATTCCGTGCC
>NW_010558660.1:34043-43025 GCF_000687285.1 Phaethon lepturus
CCATCCACAGCAGGGAGCACGGGGTCAGCCTGAGCTGCAGCAGCTATTGATGTGTAAGATAAAAATTAAGTAAAGCCCCACGTCATTACAACGTGCTTGCAAACGGACTCCAATCTTGAAAAAAATCATTAAAATATTAACGTGGCACGAATTATCCCACAAGAGAACTACTTGCGTGCATGGAGTTGTCCTTCAATGAAACCCACAACTGGGTTTGTGGGATCAAAGCCTACGTGTACATGGGCATGTTGCCCTCTATTGGCTGGTCACCGAGCGGAAGGCTATGTCTATCCCTTGGGATAGTGAAGATCTACAGGAAAGGTAACCCCTGGCAGCCTCCCTTTCGGATCTGCAGCCCCCGTCCGAACCCCCCAGCACATGTGGTATTTAGAGAAAAGTAGTAATCCCTCCTTATTTACACTTGTCAGCAAGGATGCTGTTACAATTCTGATTTTGCTTTGATTTGTTAAAACCAAAAATCCCTGTGCTTCCCAGTTTTACTTTGGATACAGATGTTGGTTATCACCCTTCAAGCCTTAGTGCAGATTCCCACACCAAAGGGGCGTTCAGGCCGAGACGGGGGCTGCAGGATGGGCTTGGTTTGCTAGCTGACGGCAGCCGACAGGGAGGTGCTCTTAAAACCTGCTAGGAAAACGTGGAAAACAGTATGTTGAGCTTGTTGAACTGGGGTGGCCTTTATGTTGGTTAGTGAATCCCCAGCCTGGAAAAGAAAAAAAAAATAAATACACAAACCAAAAACCTCCACCTTCTATAGGATGCAAAGATTCTGTAAAACCAGAAGCGCTGGTTTGCCTCAAGGATTACAGTAAATCTGTTGCCTTAAAATCCCTAGGGAGGTTCAGTAATTTCATACAGTGAAGAGAGAGGGGGAAAAAAACCCAGAAAAGTTGGTGTACATTGCCAAAATCTGCTCTGAGCCCTGCTCCGGCAGCAGCACAGCTCCCGTTGAACCGAGGCTGGAGCGAGAGAGGAAAGCCTGGCTGGCCGCTACCCCCTGTCCCCCCAGGTTGGTTTTGCCATGCCACCCTACTGCTCCAGCCAGCCTGCAGAAGTCATGAGCATCCCACAGCACAGGCGAAGAAGAGCACTTTAAAAGGCTGCAGGTGCAGGTGGCTTTGCCTTCTTGATGTGTCAAACTAGCATGCAGCCGCCAGCAATGGGTACCCCACTTTTTAAAGTGCAACATTAAGGCAAACCCTTGAAGCCAAAGCCTAATCCGCTTACTCGCTGTGCTGGGCTCACGGAGCTTTTCAGCCTACTCGCAGAGTAAAACATCCTCACGGTGAGCCCTGGTAGCCAGCGCTGCCTCCTCATAACACCACCAGTGTGTTATGGTAATGAAGTGCCTTTCTTTCATGGATCTCAAAGCACTTTTTAAATGTAATGAATTACAGTTTATGAGCTTATTCTAAGCATGGCAAATTAAAATCAACAGAGATGAAAAATTTTAAAGCTTTTTCTGAACAATAAATCGACAAAGACTTTTTTTTTTTCCTCCAGGGAATTAAATTATCCTTCTGTCCCTCATGCCAAAGAAAAAAAAAAGAAGAAAGTTGCTCAGACTTTTATCTTTCCTCATCACACTGTAATCACTTTTCTTCAGTCTCATTTCTCCCCCAGCTTTTTATTCAAAGAACTGAAGCAGCCTTTGCTCTGCCTTGAAATTTTATTAAAAAAAAAAAAAAAACAAAAACAGGGGGGGAAGGAATGGATGAAGGGGAAAAAAAAAATCCCCTTTTCTGACTAATACTAATAATACAGGTCAAAATGTCAGTCTATCTACAATTAAATGGAAAACAAAAAAGGTTTTCCCTTTTTCCCATGGTACAATGGCACTGGAATATAAATTACTGATGAAGATGAAATAATACTTCAAAGCACATGGGCAAAGGCAGCACAACGTTTACAAAGTATTTTCAACCGCACGATGAAGCATTGAAGACAACGGTAACCAATGGACTTCAGGGGGTGTCGGTGAATAGTCCAAAACTAGCATGCGGTAGGATTTTAGGTCCCTATAGTCTATGACCCCATGATATGCTTTGTTTAACAAGGGCAGCTGCAGTTATCAACAGATGTTTCCGCAATAAATAATTGGTATCATCTCAGAAAAGATCCATCTACCTGGGGAGAGGGCATAATGCTGCAAACACTGCTCCACTATTACAGCCACATTAATCTCCCATGTAGCCAGGTCTCTCGGGGAGTTTTCTGCAGGTGTTTATCCTGGGAGAGAGCAGACAAACGCTCCCGAGTTAGAGCGCTGCGTAGGGATTGTAAAAGAGGTCAACCTCTGCCATAAATTTCTGTCTAAGGCCACACACACCAAAGAGAAAAAGAACATAAATACCCAAGAAGCAGCCGCTCCCTGCCCCTCCTCAAGCAAATTCAGGATCCCTGCAACGTAGGATGCTGGCAAGGGGACGCTGGGGCCGACACCTCCCAGCCCCACGGTCGGCTCTTCTGAGCTTCTCACTGCTCACTGCTATTCAAAGTAATCGTCGTCCTCAACAAAACTTGCTGGCCTTACTTGGACAGGGCTCTGTCTGAAGCAGGTGAAATCTCCTGGCCACCTTGGAGTTAACAGCAGCTTTGCAGCTGGGATTTCAGCAGGGCCAGACCTCCCTGCCCCGAACCCCAGATTTTCAAGCCGGACTGCCCCTTCCCACAAGGAAGCGTTGGCTTCAGACATGTGCCACAGCAAGCAAAAAACAGAAACCAACCCCAAAACTTAACAAACCTTATCTTTATGTCTCTCCTGCCAAAGGGATACTCGTTACCCTAGATACTATGTTTACCATTGAAAAGGGAGTCCTCTGTTTGCTACAACTCATGTCTGACATGCCTCTGAGAAAATCAGAAAAGCAGAAAGCAATCCACATTTCTTGCCGCTGCCTAATCTTTAAGCTCAAACTTATCACCTTACAGGATGGGATCCCCAAGCACCATTTGGATCCTGCAACTCCTTACACAGCCAAGTATCCTTTACTCACAGGAGAAGTCACATTAAATTCTTGCCTTTCCTGCCTAGGTTTTGGCCAGCTTTGGTCATCAAAGGGATCCTGTCAAGTAATTTTCTTGAAAAAAGAAAAGCAGGTGATGAACTGCACAAGCCCTACTAAAGTGAGTAACCCTCATTTCCTCCTAGCAATGCTAAATTTAACAAGGCACAGCATTCTTTTCAAATTCCTTTTTTTTTTTAATTACGTAAACATTCAGCATTTTAGTTTTATTATAATGCCAGTTCTTCAGGGAAAAGGTAAACAGAACCTTAGTGGAAACAGAAACAGAACTGCCCTGTGAAACTAGAGGAACAGACAAAGCAATTGCCCAAACTCGCGTGGGCCAAGTGTGAAAGTGAGCAGAAACAGCATAAATGCAGTCAAAGTCATCGCTGCACGTTTCAGTGAATGAGATGGCTGTTCTGCAAGGTGCTCAGTACATGGACAATCCTTATATACCTCTGGGATCACTTCTAGACAAGGCAGAGCCAGTGCGCTGCACTCTACACTCTTTGTCATTACCATGTTTTCCTTGCCCAGCGGCAGGCAAACGCCTGGACACACTCAAAACCTTATCACTTGAACCAGTTTTATCTTCCTTGCACTGGGAGAGCGCATAAAACTGCAGGTACCAGCAAGACCTCCAACCAACAGCCTTGCGTGGTGTTGCACACCCATCCGCCGCGAGCTACGTAGCCAAACAGACCAGAAGCCTATGCCCAAGGCAGAGCTCCCACTGATTGGTTGCAGTGGCAGCGAAGGACAGGACTTTCCTTCCCTTGGAAAATGCAGTGGTGAGATGGAGATGAGCTGTCTCACAAGGAGGAGGAAACCATGATTCACACATGTTGCTTCATAGCAATTTCAATAAAAAATATCAGAAACTATATGAAGCTTCTGGGGCCCCCTCTTGTCTGAGGACCAAAACAAATGTAAGTCACATCTCTACTTTGTCCCTTTGGCCTTCGTGAGCAGCCTCATCCCAACACAAGCTCACTCACCTCTGCTTGCTAAGCAGTTCCCCACTTGCTGCCGCCACCGTGCAGAAAAACAAGCCCCTGAACCCCCAGGTGATACCACCTACCAGGGCTCTGCGTACCCTCAAGCACCTCAGCCGGATGTTTTATGGAACAGGTGTGTTGAACTACATACCAGCAAATCGGGGAGCCTCGCACTGATCGTATCTTGCAGGTTTGTTTTGTCTTCTGGGCCAAGGTCTTGTTTGTATTGCCACTTCTCTGGCACAAAGGGCCACTTCATTTCCTTTGCATCCTCCAGAAGGGTACTCAAGTCTTCAGGAAGCAAAGCTGAAAAGGTCAAAGAGCAGGTAAAGATACTGCAGCAGGTTCAGCTGCAACACTCATGACAGAGCACCTAACCCGCAAAAAGCATATCTCCCCTCCCTCTCGGACCTTCTTGCAGTTGCTACCAGCTCTTAGCTCTTGCCACCAGCCTCATCGGGAGGGAAGGCGAGCTCGCCTGTCATCCTGTTACCCTTGGCTGCTCTGCCCTCCAGGTAAATGGGAGCCATCAGCCATTAAAAAGGCTTTTAGCAGGAAGTCAGGTCGGCTGGTGGCTGGCTGGGCTGAAGAGCTACTCCAAGAGAAACAGGAGGAAACCTGTTCCCTCATGTGAGGAGAGGACTCCTGGCAGAGCAAACGCGGCTGACAGCACAGAAGACCTTTGCTCAGGGCTTGCTGGCGACAGTGGCAGAGCCAGCTGGAAGAGCCACATCCAAACTGAGAGATAAATCCAGGCCATATAAAGCAATTAGACAAAAATCTAAAGGGATATAATGAATACCGAGCATACACTCTTGACGATAATTATTTGACTGATAATTCTGAGTTACTCAACCTGCTGTCAAAGCAGTAGCCGTAGACCACAGGACACACTTTCCCGCAGCACAAGAGAGCTCACTGCTATAGCAAAACGTTTTAAGCCACGTGCCTGGGAACCGCTATTAACATAGCGGTGCCCACGGATGCATGGCAGATACCACCTGAAGTCTTGCTATGAGATTACCTCTTTGAAGCTGATGCCCCTTCTTTGAAGCCAGCTTAGCCAAGTACTTCACACGAGCCAAGGAGCTGGCCTGAGCTTCTGCATCGCTCTTGCAGTTTGCAACAGAAGTTAAGAAGAAGTTAAGAGGAGAAGGTGCCCTTGGTCCAGGCATGCTCCTACCCAGGCATGGCCAGCATGGAGCCACACAGAAACCCTCATCCTCAAGCCTTTCACTCAAGGGTTTCCAAACCCTGTCCAAAACACAGCTCCGCTCCCAGCTAGAAAGGCCAAGCACAAAGGAGTCAAAAGACAGATTTATTGGGGTTTTGTTTTGGACGAGGCCAAAGTACTCCCAGCTCCCACGCCTGGCCCCTGATCCTCCAGCCACATGCCAGAGCTCGCAAGGCAAGAGCGCAGCTTGGCCCACGCCCTGCTTCCTCCCCGTGCTGGCCCTTCGCCTCCCGTATAACCATTGGCTTGGGTTGGACTTCCAACCTGACCCGACTAAGGATGCAACTGCTAGTAGGAGCACACAGCTGGAGATCTGGGCTTGGATTTGTCCCTTCCTTTCAGCTGCAACCCACATTTTAATGTTCCTTGAAACAGGAGTGAAGCTGCAGCCTAAGAGTGCTGTGCTGTGCTGGGCTAACCACTCGGCCAGGCAGACTCTCTGGCCAATAAAAGTGGATTAACAAGGATTATTGACCAGATGGGGTTAATGGTGATCATCAGCTGCAGATCTAGCCCCTTCTGGCCATTAATCCCTAGAAAAATCCCTGCTCAGAGACCATCATTGCTTTAACAAGGCAATGCAATAAATGTATTCCTACATATTTTTTAATCAATCCTTTAGGGATGACTGTAGAAAATGCACTACATCAAAAGTCTATTTCATGCTCATGTAACAGCGCATTCATCGGTAGGTTTTTCCTAGGAAAAAGTGGGAAGTCGGATATTTAGGGCTCTTTTTCCAAAAAGTCACCTTTAAAAAGATACCACTTTTTCCAACCCACATTTTCTCACATGTTGCTGCAGCTCTGGACACACTTCCCGTCACAGGTCCCAGCTTCATGCGCAGTCACGTTTCCCTGCCCTTCTGGAGCGGGACTCAGCCCTCCACACCATGGCAAGTTGGCCAAGTGGCAGAGCTGGAGGGGAGAGGAGGTCGTGCTCCCCCTGCAAAATCAGCGCAGGAGCAGGGATATCCATCTCATCACAAGGAACGCAAAATGACGGACAGAGGGTTTTATCTTCCCAAAATCTTTTCCAAAGGAAGATGGGGGCACGCTGAAAGCAGTCACAGCAAGCACATTTCCCCATATGATCCCATAGGACTGACATTTTGGGAAGGGATCTAGAGAAAGAGTAATAGGATGCTTACACAGACAGCCTTTCTGTCTCCTTGTCTACCTTCTTCTTCTGTCTTTCCCACACAAACTCACCCTTACTCAAATAACACTAAAAAGGTAATAGTGTCAGCCAATATAAAATAATCAGTGGGATAACGTGAAGCATAAAGGTATTACTGCTCTTCTCTTGTTCCTGTTTCCCACGTTATCCTTAACTAAACCTTAATTGCCCTTCTACTTGATGCACTAAAGAACAAAGAATACGGTCAAATTCTTTCATATTGAACTTAGGTTTTTTAAGAGGCCTCCTCCGCAGTCACTACTGCAAAGCTGGCTAGAAAAGGAAAACAGGGAAATATTTTCAGAAGGATTTGTCAATCTGGGGGCCTTCAGTCATCTTTGGGGTTGGACATTCGTGTAAGCCTAGCAGAGTACCGCTTCGAGCCTTGCTGCCACATCTAGTTGCCATCACATGGAAATAAACACAATTAGTGTGTTAATAACACTAAAATCATGTTGTATCGCAGGAACATCCACTAGAACCACATCAATCAGTTGGGGAGCCCATGTGAACAGTCCTGCAGCCTTCAGCTAAAATTCAACTCTCAGGACAAGAGTTTACTGTACAGTTAGCTGTTCTCACCACAGGCAATATAAATTCATTAATTAACGAAGGTTGAACTGGCACAGAAGTTGACTGGGATGATTTCTAACCTAAAAAGAAATAAACAAGCAATCCAGGCCCACCTAACACCCACTCTGCCCCCTCAACTAAAGCGAGGTAAGGATGCGGTCCCTCCTCTCCCCTCTCTCCCCACCATTGATATATATTTGGCTTTCAAATTTTGGCTCCTGCGCCTCCTCTGAGAAAGCTGGGGCAAACAAAGGCAGCCCCAGGAGGAGGGGGGGCAAAAAAACCCCCTCCGTCTCTGCGCTGGGAGGGTCCCCTCAAAGCCCAGAGCCCTGCCTTCCCCAGGCAGAGAGCCCCAGCAGTTATTAATGTCGCTGTCACCGCCCCGCTGCTGGGTATTTTTCTTTCAGCTGATGGGAACACGGTCCTCGGAAAAGCCCAAGCCATTACTTCAGGCTCTGATCGCCGATTTCCTGAAGCAGTTTACCTGAAGGACCATGTCTAATCAAGTGATTATAAGGGCACTGATTTACCTTATCTGGAACTAAACTGATTATTTCTCATACTTCGTGGTATTTAATAGGAGAAAAGGAGGGAGGAGGATGAGGGAAAAAAGCGCTACCTGATTAGGAGTTCAAGAGCCTATTCTCAGGAGCCATAATAAAGCTTAAAAGAATTTGTGATGAGGAAACAAAGTACCCTTTGTGGAAAACAAAAAAGCAGAGAAAAATCTTCCAGTATCCATAACAGAAACCTATACGCCACCCTCCACCGCAAACAGACTTAGGTGCTTCAGAAAAAGGCAGCTGACCTCCCAGCAAGAACAAGGATGGTCAGAAAAACATATTCTCAACGGCTCCACGCTCCGAGTCAAACAAAGGATTTTAAAGATCAAATTAACGTTATGGCCGAGTCATTCATGCAGAGCAAAACTAAACATTATTAACACTAAGCTGAAAACGGACAGTACTGCAGATGTGTCATGCAAAGGAGAACCTGCACGTAAATAGATTTTTTTCTGGTTTTTTTGCTAATGCCTTAGTTTCTCCCCACAAAACTTTCACCTTCATCCTTTACTATATTCTTCCGTGCTTGCTGAAGTTATTTTCCTGTGTGGCAGAAAGGCCTACATAACCTTTCTACCCTCTACCGAAAAGGTGTAATTCAAATAAGTTCAGCAAATCAACTGTGGCTTTTATTTCATGAATAAAAAAGCTGTGGCCATGAAGTTACATAGCCCTCAAAGTCTGAGCCTAGAGAAAACTGAACCGAGTGTATTACATCCTTTCATGATTGACATGAACTGGATTTCCACTGGAATTAAGAAATAATACATTTTTTTACAAACCAATCAAAGGACTATGACAATACCAAATTAAATGCTGGTTTGTAACGCCAGCATTAAAACAAATGAAGAATGCTTCTATTACAGCTCTTGCTGCATACTGCTTCCTTTCCCCGTTATTTATTCCAGCCATTAGCTGGCATGGATTTTCCTTTCAAGAGGGATATTGCAAGTTTTTTTTCTTTGGACACCACTTATAGAGGTCACACACATTTTACAAGATAAAGATTCAACCAATGAGCTCTTTAATATATTAGGAGAAGCTGACAAACAGAAAAGGCCCTCCCCCAGTTCCTATGAAAGGAGAGGAAATATGTGCCCTTATTCAGAAGTTGCATCCTTTTTTTTTCTCTCTCTTTTTTTTTTTAATAACTGAAATTTATGTGCATCAGCAAACTTTCGGGCATTGTTCTTCCCAAACTAAACTGTTCCTTACAGCCTCATGTTTACTGAAGCCTAAAATTAGAACTGACAGCAATTCACTGCAACAAAGTGGGCTTCTTTCCCTGCCTGCCTGTAGCCCTCATCCCATTCACGGCCTTGAAATCCAGGCATCTCTTGACACTCATCTGCCAGGAGAAGAAAAATAGGGCAGGGTTGAGGAGCAGCGGCTGCTGCCGTGGTCCTGCC
>NW_010558660.1:43056-60601 GCF_000687285.1 Phaethon lepturus
TTGGCCCCGCCGGTATTCTCGCTCGTCTTCCTCGCTCGTGTCAGCCTTCGCCGACAGGAGAGCGTCCAGAGCTCGCTTGCACTCCTGCAGCAGCGCGGCCACCGTGTTTTGATTATTCATGAAGGCTGGTCCCACTCGGCTGTGAATTGGGTGTCCCCGGGTGCACGGTGATCAATTACTTAAGAGAAGACACGGATTCTAAATGAAAAGGATCCCTTCAAGGCTGAGGTACCTGGCGAACAAAGGAGGGGGAAAATGATTAACTAAAGTATCATCAATTATCTGAAAGGCTCAAGCCGGGAGAAATAATAGGGGAAATACATGAAAATACATGACAGCCTCGGAGGACTTTATTAGAGGAGTGTGTGAAATTACTGCAGGGTCTCGGTGACAAACTGTGCGAGGCGAACATCTCCGAGGTGCCAGCGAGAGAGAACGGGCTTTTCAATGGAGCTGCGAAACCCCAAGCAGGGAAGTGACTAGCCAGGCTGTGCTGAAGCCCTTTGCACCTGGGAGGTTCAGGCTGTCGCACCCTGTTAGCCGGGATTGAACGGCAGAGCCGAACGCGCTCTCAACTCGCAGAGAACAGTGCCTGCGTTTACCAGACCACGAGGGCCGTCTCTTTTACCCTGGGGCACGGGAGCACATGGCGCTCTCGCCTCCTCTCACGCTAGCACTGCTCCTGCCATGTAACACAGTGACAGTTTGAGACAGCTAAATTTCCAGACAGTTTTCTTCCTTTCTGTTGCGGCTCTGGGATCGCTGGATGCCAGAGCTGGTGGCAAGGTCGCCTGTGTTCTCAACGACACCAAGTGAGAGCAAGCTGCCAGACTGAAAAGCAGAGGGCAAAAGAGATGCACTCATGCGAAAGCAGAGAGGATCAGAGAGCCTGCCGTGGAAGGGCAGGTGGAGCAGGGCAAAAGATGGGATTCATCAGCAAAGAGCCTGGAGGCAGGAGCTAGTCCGTGAGGCTGTGACTGACTCTGAAGACAAATGTCAGAGAAAGAAGACATGAAAAAAGTAACCGTGAAAGGGAGACTGAGGACATGAGCACAGGCACGTAAGAGCAACTGGAGAGCAGGGTGGATGAGCAAAAGATCAGCTAGATGCAGAACCACGGATAAAAACTTAGGCAAGACTAACACTGTTAAATGCTCAACTTTTCCTAGCACCTGAGGCCTGGCTTTGTGATCGCAGCGGTGTTCTGCTGGTATCAATTCTTTCTGTGCAATGCACACTGCAGAGCATCTCGGCAGGGCTTCCTTCTATTCCAGCTGCACTCTGGAGCACGGCACAAGAAGGCCCTGGCACGGTATTCAACCAGCTGCAAAAGGAGACTGTAGTCTTCATGTTCTGGAGGGTACAAACCACCCTCTAGTAAGAATTAGAATCACAGAATAGAATCATAGGACATCTCGAACATAGTGGGAAAAAGCGCTCTGAGGAACAGCACAGGTTTCACTGCTGTGGCTGCGACTTCCAGCCAACCAATTCTGTGCTCAGAAAACTGTTAAAAAAATAACCCACCAGGAAAAACAATCAAATAAAAGATACAATACAGGTCAGAGTTCTCATAACGAGAGCAGGCTAAAGTCTGCACTCAGGTTCAGTTCCCATTCCTCCAACAAAACACCGAGGTGGGATTTCTGCTGGCTTCCCTCCCCTTCATAGCTTTGCCCAAGTTGATATTTCTACCTTCCTTTTCTCCAGTTGCTATTGTATGATAAATGCCTTCCTGGGAGAGGATTTAGAGGTGTTTTCAGAAAAAAGGTGCACATGCAGTTATCAACACAGTTCAAGAATGCAACTCCTAAGCATGGCAAAGTTAAAAGAAATCCAGGAATGCAGAATGTATAGCTGAAGGCCTCCCCTAGCGCTTCTCTCCGTGTCCTGGTAGAGGACATGAAGAAACAAAGCAGAAGGAAAACCCACAAAGGGTTCTCCATCTTTTTAAGCTCCAAGTAAGAGTGAGCAGGGCCACCTCATGCAGGGCACCATCCTGCAGGGTTTGAGCCAGGTGAGTATAGCTGGGTGCTGGTTAATGGGGTGCTGGGATCACGCCCCACATGGCAAAGGGGCTGACCAGGCACAGGGTCCATCTAGGGGCTCCTGTCAGGAGCAAAAGGAGATGGGGCTAGAGACAGGGCTGGAGACACAGCTACAGCGTGGCCCAAAGTCCACCCAGGAGATGGGGCTGAACTACCTGTCACTGACAAAGATCATTCTGAAAAAAAAAAAGGCCACCACACTGATGGGATTTGCTCACAGCACAAGGGCCTAGGCCACATCCTAGCTCACAAAGGTCCCCTCTCCCTGAGCACCTCCAGGTTGGCAAGGACAGGCTTCCGAAACAGGTGACAACACCCAGAAAGCAGACTCTCGGGAAAAGCAGAGCCCTCTCCTCCTACCCTGCCAGGTCCAGAAAAGCTGGTTATCCATCACAGGAAAAGAAAAGGAGCGTCTCTGCTATAATCGCAGTAACACACCTACGCTAGCGTTGCTTGCTCTGTTAACTGCACTGACATCTGCTAATTGATTTATCTGATTACCCAGCCCTGCGGGAACAAGCGTGCGGCCGTCCCATGAGTACCTCCCAGGTTGGGACGAAGCATCCCTGCCATCTGGCCCCGACTCCATTCCTTTGTGTAATTGATTTCTCAAAAATCTCGTTTTCTAGGGAGTCCGGCCTAGTAACCGCCAAGCACATACACACGTATCCCTGATCCTCCGCGAACATTAGTCCGACCGAGCCAAGGAGACTGCTTCAAGAGCATGCAGAAGCGCACTGGACAAAGCCTGCGTTCAACTCCCACCCCGCAGCCCTGGTAAATGTATCTTCATAAACTCAATTTTCTACAAAGATGCACTAAAGCAAACAAGTGCTGGCATATTTGCCTTTCCAAAAAATAACACGGCATTAAGAGCATCCAAAGGAGCTTACAGACGTGCTCCGACTTATCTAGCTAAGTTGCAGCCCAGAGCCCCAAATCAGTCTTTTAAAGCCAGCTCGTGGAAAGGCTGGAGGACTGCAGCCTGGAAGATCACATTGGGTCTTCACTATAAGCAGGAGGGCCCCATGGCTTTGTGAGCCACACAGGCTGCGAGTCTCACAAAGAACTGATGGGGCTTAGCAGGGAAGCTTAAATTAGTGTAGAAGTACAGCACTTGGCTTCCTAGGATTGTAAAGATTTAACTCACCGGGAAACTGGCAGATCTGTAACAGTGATATATGAATGCCAGCATGTGAGAAATTTTTCTTCAAGTACATTTTTTCAAAGAACTGAATAAACAGCAAGGACACCTAGAGTAATAAATAATGATATACAACAGCAGCAACAACAAAGTGCTGGAACCATACAGAAAAGTGCAATAAACTGTACATTAGTACTCAGAAAGAAGATAGCCTTTTGAGACCCATCACTAGGGCCAATGACTCGCATCATAAAATCAGCTTAAAATGCACCAAAGAGCTTTAAACTATAGCAGCATCCTTTACACAGATGCCACTTTCCAAGTTGTGCTTTGTGACAGCTGTAGTATTGAATGACAGCTGGGACGGGAAAATAACCACGCAGGCAGCTTATAGACCTGGGGCAAACGCAGGACCCGAGACTAAAACCGAACAGCAGAACCAGTACAAACGTCTAGAGGCCTTTAGAACCCTCTCGACGGTTACCAGTTAGCTTTTTTAAAGCTACCGTTAAATCCTAACAAACAGTGCTGTGAAGTTTTGAAGTGATAAAAAGTGCAGCTTGATATGCTGCAAAACTCTCTAGACAAAAATGCTTTCTGAGAATGCGCTAACAAATGCGCTAGCTACCACTTTCAGAACACATAACAACAACAATTTTGCATCAAATTGAGGACTTGAGCATTTTTTGGTGACAGGAAAGCTCCTTTACTCCAGCTTTGGGCACAGAGTGTTTTTAAGTCGTTGATGTAATTGTTAGACACTTTAAAACAGAAAAGATGAAAAAAGATCTGTGCCATTTCTGGTTGGAGTCTGGACTAACATAACTTCTTGTATCAAATACGATGAAAAAAATTACAAAGGTCTCAGGGGATGAGAAAATATATTTCTGTGGTTGCCCTCTACTCGGAGCTGGGGTTCCGAACAAGCGGGTAGGAGGGAGGGAGGAATTGGGTGGGCTACAGTGAAATTATCTCTTTAATAAGAAATGGGCCATACTGTGACATTTCAGAGCTCTTGGGCTAGAAGACCAAAAGATCTGTCAAGAGAAAGGAATTTTAAGTTCTACTGTGGCTAGAAGGAAGCCCAGGAGTCAATCTAGCTAGTTTTAAGACCGCAATTAGCTTTGGAGACTTTAAGAAAAAGACGACATAATTGCCACATTCAAACTTCAAATACAGAAAGCATAACAAGCATTGGTCTCTCAGACAACATCATTTGGGAAATTTTCCACAGCATTATGGTCCTGAAACACAAATTAGAGATCGCCAGACCTTTTCTCTCTGAAAATATATTATCCTAATTTTCATCTTATTGAGGCTACCCTCCAGTTGCAGGGAGACTAATGAAGAGGAAGCAAAGACCTGATGAGTTCCATGTGGAGACTACATTTATGGATTAATCCCAACAGGGAGCAAATAAACCTTATTCCCAGGGCTCTCGGTTGGGACTCGACACAATCAATCGAGGGATGGATAGTTATTTATGACTGAGGCTGTTTTGACTTTCAAATAAACATTTTAATTATTTTAAGTGCTACACTGGAACTCAGAATCTGAGCCCGGTTTTCATTTCGATGCCTTGCCCTCCTCCCTCCTAATCCCAAACCACTCCGGTCATTATGATACCGTGCAATCGATACTGATTTTCAGGCCTATGACATTTGAAAGTGTTTGCCCAGGTAAAATCCACCGGCCGGACAAACTAGGGAAAAAAAAGAAGGAAAAAGGAAGAGAATCCATCTGAGTGGACCCAGTATAAATGAGAAGAACACCCTCAAACTGCACTGGGCCCAAAGAAGCAGAGATGCCAAACTCTGAAACCCCCTTGTAATCTTGTTGGCACACCCCGATCCATCTTTGTGGGCTACTTTTCTCCGCCTGCTCTTACAAGCAATTTTAATAAGC
Source organism: Phaethon lepturus (assembly GCF_000687285.1). Classification (NCBI taxonomy): domain Eukaryota; kingdom Metazoa; phylum Chordata; class Aves; order Phaethontiformes; family Phaethontidae; genus Phaethon; species Phaethon lepturus. The sequence continues at coordinate 48,154 of NW_010558660.1, forward strand.
AAAGTACTTAGAAGCATTTCTTTTTGAACAGCTATTTCTGAATTCAAGGATCTGCACCACCTGCACTTCTAGATTTTGCCTCCGGTCTAATTCAACATGCTTTCCCGTACACTTTAGCCATGCCAACACCATGTGGCGGGAGAGCATTTTTCGTGTGTGCTGGGGTAGGAATACTTGCCTTCGACTCTGTGAAATCCATTTTCCTTGTTCTAATCAAATAATTAACTGCCCAAGACTGCACACAGCAGCTCATGGTGTGGCCTATCTCCATGTAGCTTCACTGAGGTCAATGAAGCTACACTAATTTTTGAGGGAGCTCTTGAAGCTGGTATAGTCTCTCGCTAAGGAAAGAGGACAGGGGTGGAATCATGACACAGAGGCAGTGCTGGATCTAATCCAGCTGCACCCCCTCCTGCAGCTGACCGAGTTATGGTCTCACCTTCACCCCATACGACGATATTTTGTCTCCCGTTGCTTTCTCTGGGAAGACTGAAAAAATTGCAAAAGTTTGTCCCTAGAAGAGCGACTGAACATTGAGGCCGGTATTTTTTCCCTCAGCAGGTAAGGGGGAGCGTGCACGTCGTACGGCACCCTCAGCTGCTCGCTCTCCTGCGCATTTGCACGCAAGCCTTCTGGAGTCCTTCCCATTACACGGGTCAAAAATAATGGGCTCAACTTAATTTTCAGATTTGTCAGCTTGAGAGAAAAAAAAAACAAACAGAAAAAGAAAACATGCTTATGATAATTTAGCAAAGGTTTCAGTGATTGAGTTAATATCTTCCACAGAAAGCAAATTCAATCTCCTGACTATTTCAATGCATCCATGCTTGTGTTTTCCTGGAGCATTTACTTTTCTTTTCAGTATGCGGAGGCTTTGCCACATGAAAGAGAAAAGATGTTTTTTTTAAAAAAAAAAATTGTTTTGCTAAGGGCTTGCTTCATTTATTTATTTAGTTTACTTCTCTGGCTTAAAGATTAGATGTTTTCTTTTGGTAAAGCTGGATATACCAACTGGCATTGGCTGTATTAAAATAAGGAAGAACCTCAATCAAAAAGCCTCTCCTAAGGCAAGCTTTCTTGTTAATATGCACCAACATGAAAGGCTTTCTTTTCATCCTATACAACTACAGTGTGTGTAAATTGCAGGGGGCTCATTGGCATAAATCTTGGCTGTGACCTCTGAGGTAAACTGGATTTACATTACTTTCTGACAAGAATTAAATGAAGGCCTTGTGGATATATGAACAGCCTTCTAGACTGCAACAGATGGGCATGAATGTGCTCCCTAGGCAAACTATCAGTGACATCTGTGTCCTCCAAATTCTGGTGGTCTCAGCCAATTAGCAGGCAAAAGGAGGGGGGGGAAAAAAAAAAGCCAGCCTCTGCACAGCTACCCCAGCCAGAGCTGAAGCAGAAGTGCTTCTGTTTAGAAATGGGATCAAGAACAGCCTCCAGCAGCAAGGAGGTGGTTAGCCAGCTGGGTATAACACGGAGCTGAAGTTGCAGAAATAGCTGAATTCGGTAGAACAGATATAAATATTAATGCAGAACAAATCCCAGCCTCAGCTAAGCCTGCACAAGGCTAGTGTAATGGGCTACTGCAACAGACTTGCACTGCTATAGCAAAGAACAGAGTTTTGTCATCCCTAAAAAGCAGAGGAGAGGTCAAAGCGAAGCCCCGGTGTCTGACACAGCTAAGGCAGGCGCTGCAAAAGCCCAGCTCTTGATCCATATGGAAACCTCCACCACATCCCGCTCGTCCTGCGGCAGCACGAACCACGTACCCGATGAAAAACTCCGCCCGTGCAGACCTGCACTTAGGAATCGTAGAGTATCTCGAGTTGGAAGGGACCCATAAGGATCCTCAAGTCCAACTCGGAGCGTGTCTCTTCGGGTGGATGGGGTTGGGTAAGCAACATACTCAACGGCCACTGCACCTGCCTGCTCCAAAGCTGAGCTTAGTGCTTTGTGCAAGAGCATTTAAGTTGCAAACAGACCAGGAAAAGAGCTTTTCTGGGTTTGTTTGTTTAGAATGAGGTTTCAGATTTCTTAGCAGAGCACAGACACAAAACTGAGCTTCAGTAATGTTACTCCTAAAAAGAAAAAGGAACTCCAGAGCTTGACTTCAAAGCCACCCTTAATGTGAGAAGGTCATTTGCCAGCACTTTTGTAGGAGCAGGCAGAGTGTAGGGTCTCAGGGGGGTGGCAGCTGCGGGGGGGTGTCACCTACAGAAAGCTGTATAAGCCAAAACCACACAGCAACTGCCCCCTGCATGGAGCTGGCAGAAGGGGCTACCAGGGAGTCAAAACCCATCACCGAACTCTACCACCTCCGGTTTGCTAAACGCTCGCTGCCCCAGATCCTTGTTCTCAGGCTGTTCCATTACGCCAGAAGAGTGACCCAGACAAATACAAAATGTGCAATAAGCCATTCCTTAGGAAACATATTCTCTGTTTCCCAGTTTTTAAACAGCTCTATACACAGCTGCACTTCCCTCCCATGGCAGGAGCAGGCAGGACCTCTGGCTAATGCCAGATCTGCAACGGAGCCGGCGCTGGGCGCCGAACAAAAGTACCTGTTGTTTTGCCCTGGTCATGACTTCTCAGAGAGGCCATTTGGGCACTTTCCCCTCACCACTGCTATCTCATGTACTACTAGGGGATGCAAAAAAGGGAATAATTGAGGGGCAGATCAATAAATTTAAAAGTTCTTAAAAAAAAAAAAAAGACATAATGAATTTGGTACAGCGCATATTTTTAGATCAAAGATGCCTTTGAAGTGACAAACCCTTAATCCATAAACTACTGAAGCACTTCCTTTCTCTCCCAAACTACTTGTTGTCAAATAAAATGGAAGTTAAGGAAATTATCTTTATCTGAAAATGGCCAAAAGAAGCCATCACCTAATGACAGCCTTGTCAAAATGACAATTGGGGAAATTGTTAGGAAGGGGAGGCCTGACGACTGGAGAAATAAGCTTGCTGTTTGCTCTAATCTGGTCAGGCAGGCCCCACACAATTCCAGTCAGCTTGCTGTGTGAAACAGCTAAGTCTTTGTCAATGCGAGCAGGGGCTGGAAAGACTTCTCTTTCATGAATATGTATCACCACCCTCCACGTCTACAGAAAAAAAACCCTTCCAAATGGCAAAATAAAAAACCTCACAACTATCCACTGCCATAAAAAATAAATCCTAGAACAACAAAATCCTAAGATATGGAGCTGCGCAAGAGAAAAAACTACTAAGTAATGAAAGAGCACGTTTTGGAAAAGGAGCCAAAAGGATCTTCTTCCCAAAGGCTTTCTTTGGATTTTTATTCCCCAGTTGACTGGGATGGGGGACTTCAAGTCATCACTTGTAAGTACACAAAAGAAAAAAATGGCCCATCGGGGGTATATAATGTCTATCACTGTATTTTATATCTAGCATTTGTCTGAATGTGCTGCGTGGGCATCAAACCCCAGGCCACGAACACACACTGCTGGGCTGGTAAGCCGGAACCTCACGTGAATGCCCGCTTACTTGCGCAAGGAGGAAAGCACCCACAGCAGGTCTACATGCTTCCATGGGCAAAGGTTTCCTGTCCAGGCAGTGAGTCAGCTTCGTGTCAGGGTAATAAATTCCCTGTGAAGCTTGCAAATACATGACATGAAAAATAAAGATGATTCTAGGTTTAATAAACTACATACAGGAAGAATGGGTTCCTTTACAGGCAACACACAACCGAGGCTTTCCAAAGTGGCCAGTCACTTCCGAGTGCTCTCATCAAAACAACTTTCCGAGATTTTCATGACCTTCTGCAAATAAAATCCTTTACAACATCTCAAGTCAGACAGTTTGAATCACAGGTCTCCTTGAAGTTTGGGGCTTTTTTTTTTTTACATATATACAATATTAATCTTCAAGCATTCAAAAGACTGGCATAAAACTGAAACAGGAGAGCCAAATCAAGCCTACCAGACTGCCAGCTGAGGCTGACGTACAGACAGAAAGTGCCTTAAAGAGATGAAATGGCTCAGAAACGCAGGTCAGAAATACCGTGTCTCTGCAAGACTGATGCCGAAACTCTTGTAGGCCCAAACACGGTTTTTAAAGCAACAGAAGGGCAGACAGGGGGAGAACACAGGATCGAACCGAGCCTACGCCTGTTGCAAAAAACCCAAATGAAGATATTTTGATGTGTAGTGTATTTTGTCTCTATTGGAGAGGTATGACATCGTTAAAGCATTCAACAGGGTTTGAAAAGTTACCTTCAAATGTTTGTTGTCATCTTTATAACTTTGCTTGTAAAACTGCCAACTAGATCTTAATTTACTATAGAGAGCTTGTGGTGATATTACAAACTTCGGTTTTTCTCCAAGTAACAAACAGAATATGAAAGTTTGACTTCCAGCAGAGATACCAAGACACAATGCTCAATTTTGAGGTTTACAATATTATGCAATGTTTGCTGTAGACATTTCCATTTCATTAGCATATTCTACTTTACATGAAATCCAGCAATGAATGCTGTCCCTGATCTAAGGCTAATCCTCTTTAAAGAGCTACGGGCTATATTACATGTGGCCACAGCCACGGTTATGCCATGGCTGAATCACTTTGAAGCCTATTGAACAGTGTTCCCTTGTGAGACTATACACAGAGCCATAAACCAACGCTCCCTGTGCTGTGAAATCCTACTGTTTTCATCACCAAGAGTTTCTGTAAGGGACAGACCCTCCCTAGTCCCGAGCAAGGGGCTGCGCAGCAGCGAAAAGATACGCGGCTGCCTTCACCACCTCTCAATGCCAATTTACAACCGGAGCCTATAAGCCTACAGTAATACAAACGCCGTGTTTTTAAACATCATCAGGCAGCAACTGCTCCCAAAGGAGGGTTACCAGAACAGTAAAAGGTAAAGATGAACCAGGCACTTGCTTCCTTGGGGAAATCCTCTCTCTCTCAGCCCAGCAAGGCTTCTGAAATAAAGCAGGTTACAATGGCTCAATCTGCTCAATCTGAAAGGGCGACAGCCAATATAACCCAGAGTGAGGCAGAAGAAGCCAAAGTGGGAATATTTCTTGAAACGTGGTTCCCTCCTGTCTTCTCTTTCTGCTTCTATTCCATCTTAGAACCCTTGCTGTGGAAAGGCTCATGTTTCTTTCAGCAAGGCTCACATTTATTTCAGGTCTGTTTTTTGGTCGCTTAGCTTTAGGATGCCAGCTAGAAAGCAAGAGCGATACCAAACCGATTCACTAGAAACTACAATTAGAGCCTACATCCGAGGAAAACAGACAGTGTTGTATCATGCCAGTAAGCCCCACAACATAAAGACATGGCAGGTAGAGTAGCCTGGGACACAATCATACGTATCTTTAAAGAAAATTAAAAAGGTTATGTATCTCCAAGGCAGGCTGCATCCCTCACAGCCGGGTGCCCTTAACCGCTATAAATGGAGATAATGGGATAGAGTTCTTATTGTGACACAGCACAGAATAGCACAGAAAGTGAAATCTTTAACCCCTTAACATCTATACAAATTCAAAGGGGGGAAAAAAAGAAATGCTATATTCGGTGGTCCTACTATGTATCTGCTAAAGATACTTTATTTTAGTGCTTATCTTAAACTCTTCAAAATAACTTTCTTTGTTCAGTTATTGCTTTTGAAGTGAGCTGGAAAGGTTGGTTCTGTTCAATCTACATTGTACACAGGAAATTATCTCCGTCCAAACGGTGTCCAACCAGAAAGAGTAAGCAGATTCAGTCTCTGTAGTAAAACCTTGGGCCCAGTGAAGGCAATGTTTAAGCTCCTTTCTATCAAAACAGTATCTCATCCAAAACGTTGAAAATCCAACACATTTAGAATCGCTACTGTATACCTAGGAGACAAGACTACATCGTCCCTCATGTGGCGAATGCAAAGAAGTACAGAGATTGTGTTCTGGAGGCTATTCCAAAGTGCACTGAAGTCATGAAGCTTCTGCTTTCAGCCAAACCATTTCACCGGAGTCTCTATCAATTGTCCCAGTTTTTACACTCCAATGGACTTGCTTCAGAGCAAGAGGAAAGAGATTTTTTTAATGCAGCAAATAGATTTTATCATTGTTAGAACCTTATCAATTCCCATTACGGTATTTAAAATACTTGCCACTAGCTGAACTATGTAATGCAATGCCTTTGATTACTACTGGTATCCTGCCACTTTGAGAAAGCGCAGCTTCCTCAGCGTAGTTGTCTAGAAGAGGAAATTGCAACAAGCAGAGAGCATCAAATTGAAATGCAACGGTTATGACCTAGGGAGAACATACTTACCTCTACTGTAATCTTTGCAGGATGCCTGGACCGTTGTCCCAGTTCTTGGAAAGAATGCTGTTGGTCTCAATGGGCACAGTTGATCAGTGAGATTATAAAGGTTGACAAACCCTCATCCGATGGTTGTAATACATCAGTTCAAGCCTTCTCTTGTTCAGATCTTCAATATGAGATTTGATGTGAAAGACACAGCTTCCACTTGCTGGCATGCCCTCTATCGCACAGAACTCAAGGCAAGGTGTCCCGCTGCGTGCTGGGCTACCCACAGCAACACAGGCTTCTCTAAGCAAGCCTTGGTAAGGTCCAGTCTCACAGAGTCTGTGAATCTGACAAGGTCAAAAACCGAGATATCATGAAGATACCATAGGCCATATGTAGGCAGTTCACAGCGTATCTGTAGGTGGAAAAAATCACACATGAATTGCATGCCTCTTGGAAGCAATTACAGAAGGAAAAGCTTTATCTGTATGCCAAGTATTTTCGCTTTCTAGTTTGAGAGAAGTTCCACTAAATAACAAATGTAGGGAGATACATATGCCAGCTAGAACCGTAGTGACGTACAACTAGGGGATCTAAACTTAAACTGGTAAATCACCTCCAAACACAGAGATGGGACATGACCAGCAGATAACTGAAAGCTGGACTCAACGGTTACTGGTAAACACAGAGAAGTCCAGTAGGGCTCACCAACAAAAACCCCACAGCTTTCTAACTAGTATTAGAAGACATGGGGGAATCCTGCAAGCACAATCAGCAGCTGTGCACAGACTACTCACCCCCAACACGTTTCTTAGTTGCACAAATTATTTTTTCATTTTCAGCTCTACCGGAATTCATTAAGACACTCTTCTCTGAGAAACGGGATGCTCCAACATGCTTAAGACTCCAGGCTTTGTTCCAACTTCACAAAAAAGACAATAGGGAAGAACTGACAATTTTTCTTCTATATCAAGGCTTAAAGATGATTTACTTCTAATTTTGAGCAAGAAGCAAGCACCTGCTCTATGGCACTGAACCTCCCTTATTCTTCTTTTTCCGCTTCTTGTTCCATGAAAGCTGGAATTACAGGAGCTTCTCTCCCACAAAGCTGCATAACCTGCAGTAAGAAGGGGCTCCAAGCCACAAGGAACACCTCCACCTCTTTCCACAGTGTCTCTGCTGCGTTTTCTTTTTCTAGCCCTGGATCTCTACCAGTTATTTACAGAGAGGGCAGCCGTCCTTTCTACAGAATAAGGAGGGAAATGCTGAGGACCCAGTACCGGGTCTCGCCACGTGAGGCCAACATGTGGATCAGTCTGTTCCACCTCCCAGTCCCTTCCCAGTGTTTATTTCCTTGCTGCCCCATGACTGCCCGGTTTCACTTCTCCTGTAAGTCACTCCACAGGTGTCTAGTCCCGAGCAGCAAAAGCAGACCGGGGAGAAAGCGGAAATAAGGACAGTGGGACAGATGAAAGGGAGAGAATCCAGACAGAGGGAGAAAAGCCACAGAGGAAAAACAAACAAAGGGTGGAGGGAGCAACAGAGGGGGTAGGAAAAACAATCAGGAGGATGGTGAAAGGGAAAAACAACAGGCAACAAGAGGGGCAGGAATATGGAAGAGAAACTGAGATAGCAGACAGGCAAGAAAGAAGTGAAGGGGAGAAGCCAGAAGGGTTCAGGAGGACCAAGGGCAGACCATGATGTAGAAAGTGAAAGAAAACGAGTACTTGGGAGAGTGGCGTAAACAAAGTCCATCTTGTAAGAAACAGCTCTCTTTAGTAGTCAAAGTGAGCTTCCTCATCAGTTTATTCAGGCCAAATAAAATGGGAAATGGAAAACTTCTTTTTCGTGAGTAAAGAAGGAGCAAAGAAGTAAATAAACTTAGAGGGAACTGTGCTCTCTCTTCTTCCTTTGGAAGACCTTCTCTCTGCTTCATGGAGTAGAACTGGTTTTGGCACTGGGATCTAAAAGTTCAGTGAATGCACCTCCTTCCCATGCACCTCTCCTCCCTCTCACACCAAGATCCAGCTGAATATCTTGCTTTACCTTTGGAAAGCACATGTCTTTGAGAAGGGCCTATTTCTTTTCCGCTTTTCTGGTTGCTATACGTTAATAACAACTCACTGCAGAACCTCGCTATAAGTCGTTGTGTACTCTGTTATGCTTTTCCCAAATGAATTCTTAAAGTTACCATAGCCATTATTACCATTAACTTACACGTACCGCAACAGCTCTTGCAATATAAAAATGGAAGTTTCTGACTTAAAAAAAAAAACACAAAAAAACACCAAAAAAAACCCCAAAAACAAACCACAAAACACCTAAAACCCCAAAACAAATGGTGGCTCCCATGTCTGGTGACACATTGCCACCTACCGGCTCCTGCCCCTGCACCCTCAGCAGCGCTAAGGTGGTTTGGATCAAGAAATGGGCTGTGAAGCAAAGAGGAAGAGCCGCAGGAGGGCACAGGTTGGTATTTGAACCCAACATGCGTGTTACAGGTGTAGGCAGTGGATATTATTATACCCTAGCATCACCTGCTCAGAAGCAAACACGTCCACTAGCCTGGATTTTATGGCTCTAAAGCAGCAATCAGCTCTCACCAACAACCTCCTCTGTGTCTTCTGTACGTCCCTGAATGAGCAAAGGATGATTTCAGGTCACCCCCGTGCCACCCCAGGAAAGCAAGCCCTGGGAGAGGGGAGGTACAACGGCAGCGTACGTACCCACCTGCCACTCAGCACGCCCAGGCCACGAGACAAGACAAGAGCGAGGCATTTGATGACTGGGGAAAGTCAGCAAACGGAGCGCACGTCCCTTGGGGCTGCACAAACCCTGGGAATACGGAGCGGGCTGGAGGGACAACTTGCTCACCTATTGCGCAGGCTTTCTGCTAACCTCACTACAGAGGCTGCACTTCACGCCTTTCGCACGTACGATATCGAAACGCGAGCGCGTTGCTTGTGTCCTCTTGTGGCGAGAGGCCAACCCTGCAGAAGAACGGTATCTCTACAAATTTGCCTTAAAACCAAACCCCAGTACATTCAGCCCCACTGGAAGTATTTCTAATGTGAAGTTTGACATACGAGGTCTCACTAGGTCACAGCGTCTGCTTCAGCATTCACATGATGACACCGCCGACAAGCTGTACCAGTGAGTGGGAAAGCCGGTAACCAAGGCGGCGGCCACCAGAAAACCACAGAAATCATACTTACACAACATTTGCAAGTCCAGTCACCCTTTACACCCACATCTGTCCTGCCACGCAGCTGGAAAACTGAAGCACTACATCTGCAGTTTTGATAACCACATGTAAAATCTGGCCTTAGGAGGGATGGACAGAACCATGGCGAAATCTCAGCCCCACTGAAATCAGGGCAGACTTGCTGTTGATCCAACAGGATAAGGATACTTTCATCATGTTAACTTAAATAGTAGAGAAAATAGAAAATTTCAGACTGGTCCAGACTACTGCTGGTCTCATATTTTGCCTCAAATGTCCACAGAACAGCTTTTATGCAGTAAGAGTGACAGAATTATAAAGGACATGATTCCTGAGTGTCCGAGAAATGTTGTCACAGCATTCCTGATGCATGACCAGCCAGGCAGACCATTAACAGCTATGCCAACTGCACCATGTGCCAGAGCACTCAAAAAACGCCAGAGATGTTCTGGTAAGGTTTCTTACCATGTGTTAAAGCCTGAAGAAGCTTGGGAAGGAAGGTTTCACGCTGGGTCATTCAGAAAGAGTTAGCTGGAACACACATCCAAAAAACAGTCCTTCCACTCACTAACCCAGAATACACTTTCTGTAACTCTTCTGACCTACCACAAACTTCCCAGAAAGAGAAGCAAACATATTTGCCCTCACTGATCTCAGATTTTCAAAGCTGGCCATCACTGAAAGCTATGTAAGAGTTCCCAGTATTTCACCAATTTCCAGATTTGCCCATTTAGGCTCTGGAATTATCCGAAGCCTTACGAATCAGTTGTTACAAATACAACACACCACCACAGACAAGCCAAAACCACCTCAGTCTTTCAGCCAACTTGTTACAAATACTTAATTAGCCCAAACAGCTGGCATCTATATAACGTGTCACCAATAATTACAGAGAGAAGACACACCAGGCATATATAAGCAGGAAACATCCATTTAAAGTAACGAGCATGACTTTTCCTAGGCCTTCCTCCTCTCTAGGGATTGTCAAGGTAACAAATACAGGTGTCTGAAAACCAGCCAGCTGGAAGGCAACATGAAATGACAGCGTGGTTCTGCTCCACCTTTATTTTCATATCCCACGCTGTCTTCATAATCCAGAGGAATGCTGTGTGCCACAGGCTTTGCAGTCCGGCCTGGGAAGGTTCAAATTTCCATCACCTCAATTATCCGTTGGATAATTCCAGGGACGCCAGAGTAGACTCAGGCTCCGGAAAAGAAAGCACATCTGGGGAAAATCAGAACCCCAGCAGAGGAAGGGGTTGTGCAGACAACACAAAACAGGACGGCAGCAAGAGCAACTAGGTTAATGGTGACATCGGCTCCCCTGGCCCAAGTCCCAGTGGCTTGCTCACCACACAGTGCAGCTCAGTCCTGCAAAGCTTTACACGTTTATTTGCAGTTTTGCTTCTGACCAAAGAAATTTCAATAAAAAGAAGAAGTTACTGTAATAGAGGAATGAACTCTAGTAAACCACGTAACCATTTTAGAAGGAAAATCACCTAAAAAACCCACAAGCAAAGAGTACCTGATTTTTTTCCTCAGACAGGGCCACCCGGGAGTTGTTTTGCTGAAGCTGGCAGCATTTCAACCAGTTAGAAACTTAGGGAAGAGCGAAGCAGTAAATCCAGTTCCTGTCCTCTGACGCAGAGTTATGTTTAAATCATAAACTCGTAAGGAATATGTAGTTAAGATGACATTACATAATCCTGACAAAAAAAGGAAGGGTACTTACATAGCTCAATAGGTACAAGTATCAAAACAATCCTATCAAAAAGGTTCTCTCATGGTCCGGGAAGCAGGCTGTTTCCGGAACCAAAGGGCTGACAGGAATTACAACCATAAACATGCAATAACTATAGCAGGATTGCACAACTCTGGCAGCAAAGCGCTTTTGTGCGAGCATACACACCCAGCCCTGCCTTCTTGCAGGAAAGGCATTCTGCTAAGGGAGAAACTTGGAAGAATCTGTTTTCCTTCTCTGCTTGTCAACGTGACTTCTTGCAAAACACAATCTAACCCCCTTTTTCCTGATTTAAAGGGAGAAGGGCATACACAGCAGACGTATTAGCCCACATACAGATAAAAGCTATTATACAAGAACAACAGCAAAGGAACTTATCAAGCCATGAGTAAGTTACCGGTTTGCTGAATAAATAAAAGGTACTCACAAATGAAAAACAATATATATGAACCAACACAATATTTCACCACACGTGCCAAAGCCATTGAACCTGCCTATTGAGGCACAACACCTTGCTACTCACAACACCGTACGAGCAGATGTAAGGGAGAACACCGAGTATCTAGGATTCAGACTGAGAGAAAACAGTCTTGTTCTGTGCTTGGGAGTAATCTTCATTAGGAAGAAAAACTGAACAGCTGAATAAGAGAGAATTGCTCATTTTTTTTCCGACTAGATGGCAGGGCTGCCTCAGGATTTCTAGTAAAAGGGAAAGTTTTCAGCTCCGTGTACTCAGCAGCCAAGGAAAGATTAGCTTTACTCCCAAAGCCAGTGCAATGAAGGTGAACCGCTGGTACTTAAAGCAAATAAATATTTTAAAATACTCTGTTTAAGAACATCATCAGTCCACTCTTACAGACTCATAGAATCATTCCGGTTGGAAAAGACCTTTAAGATCATGAAGTGCAACCATTATGGTTACAATGTGCTGCTTACTAAAATGTTTTACTCTTCAAAGCGTTAATTTGAAATTATTTTGTCAGAAACCCGAGCCTGCAAACTCTGGATCACATCCTTACCATCGCTGCGGCTACTGGTTTGATGAAGTTACTCAGGAGCACGAGACCTTTAGATCCCCACGTAAAACCCCTGACAGAGTTAAAGCTAATTTTTTTTTTTTCCGGTGGTCCTGTTTAGTCACTATAATAAAAGGAGAGCTCGGGACACTTATTAGGAAAAATAACCCAAGCCCACCCCGCCGCCCCAAGGCAGCCC
>NW_010558661.1:0-202 GCF_000687285.1 Phaethon lepturus
CCCAACAGCTGGGATCCCTTGCTAGAAACTGGGTAACTGAGAGAGGAATTGGAAAAGGCAGAAATTTGCAGTGTCTGGAGACGGCTCCTCTCAAGTGTGAGGGAAAGATATCCATTCAAGGAAGATCTTGTGAACTCCCCAGGAAAGTGGACTACTGCAGATGAAGGCATCCAGTACCTGAGAGAATTAGTGGTGCTGGCAG
>NW_010558661.1:310-595 GCF_000687285.1 Phaethon lepturus
GCACAAAGGCTATGTGGAGGAAGGTGATTCAAAGTGCCCCAGCGTCATATTCTAACAGCTTGGCAGCGATGTATTGCCCAGATACACCAACTGTGGAGAGAACATCTCCTTCGCTCCAAAACTTTGAAGAAAATCTCTGTACCTCCTCATCCCTACGGGCCTTGGCTGGCAGGGGCACCCCCAGAAATCAGTCCCCTCCTGCCCTGGTCGGAGGGAAAGGGAGCTCCAGGTGCATGCCACGTGGCGCACTCTGGTTTTTCCTGCGTGGCCAGGGGGAGGACATGA
>NW_010558662.1:0-279 GCF_000687285.1 Phaethon lepturus
AGAAAGAGACAAGAAGGAAAAAATAAATAAATGAGTTACCCCACGAAACAGACCACTGCCTCCCTTGCCATGGCTCCGGCTATTTTTGTTTCCCGGGGAGCTAAATTTTGGGGGAGGGGGAGATCTCTGGAGAGGCTGGGAAGGCTGTCAATCGGCTTTCACATTCCTTTAGTTCATTCAGTAAGAAATGAATTCAAGACACTGTGTGGGAGAGATGAAAAGCCCCATCCAGCAGCAAGCGAGCAGCCTCCGACTTTTTTTTTTTTTTTTTGCGACCCA
>NW_010558663.1:0-948 GCF_000687285.1 Phaethon lepturus
GAGGCTCCGTTTATATTTATCGCTTATAATTATGATCAATTAAAGGGGGTGCAAGGTCCCCCCCCGCGCCTGTAACACCTTCCATCACACCCCAGAGGGGTTCGTTAACGTGGGAAGTTAATTAGGATCCCAGGGGGGATGCGGGCACCCGCCCCCACAGCCGAGAGATGATTTATCAGGATTTTGCTGCTCCTGCAGCTTCCCCCCTCCCCGATTTGTGCCGCAATCCGGCGGGATCAGCCGCGGTAACACCACGAACGGCGTTGGGGGGGACACGGTGACCCCCACCCCACAAGCTCTACCCTCCCTTACAACAAACCGGCAGCTAAAAACCACCCCAAAATAACATTTTTCCCCAGTTTTACCAGTTTCAGGCTGCCTATCCCAGTAATGCCAATCCCCCCCTGCCCCTTCCTTGCGGTTCCAAGGAGATGGGTCTTTTGGGGGCGGGGGGGGAGGAATATTAATAAAAAAAAAAAAGCAGAGACCCAAAAATCTTGGGGGTCAAGAGTCCGAAGAGGGATGAGAAAAGGAAAGCAGCGGGGGGAGAGGCTGTCCATGCCGCAATAAAAGATGGGTTTTAGGGTATTATTATTATCTTTTTTTTCCTGTCGGGGAGGGGAAAAATATTTACGGCTAAGAGAAAAAGGATTATACAACATGAGGTTTCGTCAGCCTGGCCACGAACACGCACGACGTGGGGCACAGGATTTCCGACGTGGGGGACAGGATCCCCGTCCTGGTGAGGGAGCAGAGCTTTGGAGATGAGAAGGGGGAAAAAAAACCCGAAGGAAGCGGCGGCACGACGCAGGTCCCTCTCCCGAGCCCGGCTCCCCGGCGCGGAGGTTCAGCTCCTCAGGCGTATTCCAGCTGGGCAGGGCTGCGGGTACCATCGCTCTTGTGCTCCGCCGCGGCCACGCTCGCCTTCCCCTCGCTGCCGCCGCTCTC
>NW_010558663.1:1057-4869 GCF_000687285.1 Phaethon lepturus
CCGCTGAGCGAGGCGGGAGAGGTCCCGCGGGGCAGAGCCTCTGCTCTTACCCCCTTCTCCGGCTCCGTTCCCATCTCCCCTGATTTTTCCTTTCCCTCCCGATTTTTCCTTCCCCTCCCAACAACGCCGCTCTGCCGCGTTATTCGAGGGCAATGCCGCAGCCTCGCCGGCCTCGAGGGGTGTCTGCCTCTTCCCACCTCGCTCAGTTAGAACCCTGAGGTTAGGGTGCTTTATGGGGGGTTTCCTTTTTTTTTTTAATTAATTCCAAATTAATACATCAACTCTTCAGCCGGGGGGGCGCGTGGGCGACGGCAGCCTCCCCCGGAGCTTTAGACGCCTTTTTAGATGCACGAAAAGGTGCACTCAGGAAAAAAAAAAAAAAGAGGTTTCAGTGGTTGGCAAAGAGAAAAAAAAGAAAAAGGTTGATCGGATGCTCGAGCGTGTTGAAGGAACGGGTTTCAACTCTTTCTCGCGTCAAGTCTCCGCCACGAGCCACATGATGGCGAAAAAAAAATCACGCAGGCGACGCTTCTGGTTTTATTCCCCTCCCCGCCGAATAAAATGAGAGTCAAAGGTGGCGACAGCCCCTTTTTCTCCCCATTTCACGAGAAAGCGGCGCTCTCCCTCTTCTCCCCTGCGCGGAGGGGAGCGTGGAAGCAGGGGGTACGGCAATGCCGCGCGCGCCTGGGGCTCTGCCAGGTTCACGGGGCGGCTGTCGGCTCGGCGAGATCCTTTAAACGCCGCCACGCGTAAAGCCAAGCTCCTTCCTGGGAGTCTCGGCACCGGCACTGTACCTCTACCTAGAAGGAGTTTTCTCCCCTCTTCACTAAAAGGGGGAAAAACTCGACTGCAGAAATACTTCAGAGCCAATGCTGCTCTAAAGTAAGGAAAACCAGCTCATCTTCTTAAAAAAGAAAAAAAAAAAAGGATCCTGCTGTTTTTTCATTTTGCCTGGGGTAAACAGGAGAGAAAGAGCATCCCTGTGCAAACACCCTTCTCTTCCTCGCGGCCAGGAATCCAGGCAGGGCTTCCTCCCCGTGAAAAAAGAAGAGCACCCCAAGGCACCAAAAATACCCCCAAATCCTCCCAGATCTCCGTTTTTAAGCTGCGGTGCAGGAAGGGGAAGGCAGGAGCGCCCGGGCTCGCTCCAGCGCACGGAGCCGGAGGAATTTCTTGCCAAAGGGGTGAATTCTCACCACCAGATCTCACTCACCGCTGGAGACCATCCAGCTGACGCAGTAACGGGGAAACACGGTCTGCGGGTTGTCGCTGTAGGTCAGCAAGTAGTCGAAACCGTTCTGGGAAAGGAGAAGGCGAGTGAGCCCGAGCTGGCAGAGAAACTCTGCTGGGCTTTGCGTCCTCACCTAAATTCCCCTTAGGGCCGCCCGCGCCCCACGAGACATCGATTGAAGCGGCACAGAGGCATAAAGAGCCAGTGAAAGCACGCAGGGAGGTTTTTTGGGAGCAGGCAGCGGCGTTCCCCTAGTCCTGCACTGACCCAGCAAACTCTCCGCAGGCTCTGGGTACCCTGCAAAGACTCCGCAACGCTTTTTCCCCCGAGAGCATTGAGCACTAGGAAGGAGACTTGCGAGGTTTGAGGCTTTTTAAAAGGAGCCTGGTGCTCTGAAGCAGCGTGTTTGGCTCCCCAGGAGCACCACACTCCCGCAAAGAGAGTCTCGAGCTACCGGGACAGAGCTTCAAATCCTTCCGGAGCCACACATGGATGGGTTTCCTTTGCCTTTGGGAAAAAGAACTCATCTCTCTTTTTCCAGCTCTGGACGACTGACGCCGGCATAGCGCTACGGACAACGGCCAGAGGAGATACGGTTCTGCTCGGAGCGGTGCTGGGAGCAGGAGGAAGCTCTCCCATGACAGACTTTCCGCTCCGTTTCCCCAGCCCACCTCCAAAACGTACCTCGTCAAAGGTTTTGTGGGGACGGATGACCATTTGGGATTCGTAGGTTCTGACCCGAACGTACTCGGGGTCTTCGGGGACGCTTGGATGCTCCACTGCCCTGGAGGGAAGAAGAGAAGGGAGCAGCACGAGGTGAGCTCTGGCTGTGGACTACACTGAGCATCTGCCCATATTTTGGAGGCGGGTACTAAGAGAACAACGTTTTCACCCCAGAGGCGGCAGCTGTATTTTCAAGACAGTTCCCTGAGGTTTTGACACAGGTTAAAAAAAAAAAATGCTCATGAAATTTATCCCCAGCTCTCAGCTTGGTTTTATAGACGGGAGATGACAGAAAGCAGTCGGGAGGTCAGCCCGGCAACACCTACCGTGAGACTAGTACCATCAGGTTGTTCTCTTTGTCTACGCTGTACCGTCGAACGTATACGTAGTCTCGCGAGTACATAGGGTACTGGGGGAGAGAAGGAAGCGGCATCAACCCCGCTGGCCGTTTGCCTGGGGTACGGAGGGTCACCAGAGCAGGAAAGAAGGAACCGCTCACCGGGAAATGAGTGACCCAGTGAATCACTTCCGATCCAGTGGCCAGGTCTCTCTCGATTACGTCCAGTTTGATGACCAGCGAGTCCCACTTCTTCCTATATTCAGTGTCCAGCTGGCAAGAAAGAGAAGCTGAGTCACAACCAAGTCCAACAGCGTCGTTGAAGGAAGGTAACCAGCCCTTTTCCTCATCCTGTGGAAACAAGCTGCGTCACGGTCAGGCGTTTTAGCCAGCAGGAAATTATTAAATACTTTTTGAAAGTCCCCGGAGGAGGAAGCGCAGGAGCTGGCAGGGCAGGCAGGGAGCGAGCTAGGACCAGAAACCTGCGGAACTCCTGCGGCTGATCGCCGCCCGCGCGTCCCAGACCTTCATTTCCAGCAGCAAAACCCGATCAGGGCGTGGGATAACTCGCCCTGCTTCTGATCTACACCGGGATCGGCTCTAGATTGTGTAAAGGGTATACGGAGAAGAGACTATGCACCGTTCCTCTATCCCACCCCTCCGGCAGAGGCTGTACTTTATCTCTAAGACACCACACAGCCCGGATTTCCAAGGCGCTCACCTGCACGTTGAAGAACTGCCTGGGAGTCACATCTGTGTACGACCCAAACACTGCAGTAGAGAGGAAGCTTTTAGTCCCAGGCATAAGCAAGTCTTTACCTCAGGGCAGCAAGATTAAAAGGAAAAGGCATTTTCTAAGGCAGATGCAAGGCTGGGACCCCTCTGAAGGGCTAAGTGGGGATGGGACCTGCGGAGAAGGACGCAAAGGATGACAATTCCCCCCCCCGCCTCTTTTTTTTTTTAAGGTTTTCAATCCAACAAATACAGGCCAGGCGGGGCGGAGGGACACCCCCCGAGGGCTCGGCGCAGGGAAAACAAGCTACAGGCAGGGCACGGGGAGCACCGTTACCTCGGTACTGGTATAAGTGGGTGCCCTCGATCGGTCGCCGCCAGAGCTTGAAGTGCTTCTTGTCCATGATCATCTCCCAGGGCTGCTCCCCGGGAGCCGCAACCACCTCTCGTTCCGATTTGGGATCTGGCCGCTGGTACGTGCCCGGGCTGCCGCCCTGTAACAGGGTGATGTTCTCCATCTGCTTCATCTCCTGCGCGGACCTGCGGGAAGACAAAAACCGGAATGGTCAGTAACCAAAGCCTCTTCAGAGCCTTTCCACTACCAACGGAGTCCCTCGAGACAGGCAAAACCTTCCCAGCCAGGTCCAGGCTTCATCTTGAGGGTTTTTGGTGCGGGAAGAGCAGCCTGGGCATGGAAAACGCAACCCTGCAGCCTTTTTCTTTTATTCTAAGGATCTTGTGCTTGTGCTTTTCCACAGCATGGAAAAACGTCCCCACGGCGTGTTCAGC
>NW_010558663.1:4912-6066 GCF_000687285.1 Phaethon lepturus
TGGGGTTGAAGGCAGCTGCTGGGGAGTCCCTAAGCCAGGCGACCCTCGCAGCACCACAAAATGTCACCCGCAGCTGCAGGACTTGAAGGAGAGGAAGGGAAAAAGCCTGGTAGGATGGCAGCAGTGCCGTTGTGCTGGCTGTTTCTTAGGGGAATCATGCAGGGGCTTGTTCCTTGTACGGGTGGGAAGTGCTTCTCCCCTGCCCCGGTGAGATCCGGCAGATAAACCACCCTCCGTCCTCGGCGAAGATCAGCCTTTCCACGAAAAAAAGATAATACCCACAGCAGTTGCTGTCGGATGCTCGCAAACGAAGACTTGCTTTCCTGGCAACAGAAGCTGCGCAGGACGAAACAGAAAGTAAGATGGATTTAAGGAAAAGAAGGTTTTTTTTGACTAAAGGTACCGAGGTCTGAAGTCGTTCGCAGGATTGAGGCTTGGGGCGCAAAAGGAAGCGGGGAGGGAGGGAGAGGGGGTGGCCCCGCTGTTTCAGGGGGTGGGTTGGCTCGGGAGAGCCCGTCTCGGTCTGCAAAGCGACGAGAAGCGACTGGCTGACGGCAGCCAGAGTTTGAAAGGCAGCAAAGGGGAAGAGCAGGCTCTCCTACAAGAGGGAAGGAGACAGAAGACACGGGGGCTTCCCACAAACATGGCTCCACGGGCCATCAACACCCCCAGTTTCAGCATCCTCCACCTACAGAAACCGGGACTGGATTCAGGTCTTGGGTCTCAAAAATACAGGGGGAAGAGGGCAGGAAAAACTCCTACCGCTGAGATAAATCCCTCCGAGCCGTGGCTTCAGCCCCCCAAAATAAAACATCAGGGAGGAACGGCTGGTTTATCTACTCCTGGAGTCCTCAACCTCAAGGGAGGATCAGTTGCCGCCTGCAGCGCTTTCAACCCTCCCAGCTGTGCCTGGAGACACTAATTATATTAAAGTAATTAGCATCAGCCGGAACTAAAGCATCAATTCGTAACCTGCAAGGCAGGTCTCACTGGCCTGGCTGAGTTAATGTTCACGGTCCCTGGAAACCGCCACGCTCCCGGCTTTCCCTTCTCCATGAGCTGACTCCTCTCGACTGAGGTGGCAAGACCCGAACCGGCTGGGTTGGCAAATGGAGATGGGGTGGGAGAGGCGCAGAGCCCGCGGGAGCGGCGGC
>NW_010558664.1:0-24585 GCF_000687285.1 Phaethon lepturus
TTTTTAATAATATTTATTTAATAATATTTATTTAAATTATATATTTAAAAAATTTATAATTTAAAAATCTGTTTATAAGTAAATTCACAATAATTAGTCCAACATTGAATTTGACTTGTATGATACATTGCACCTAGAAACCTGCTTCATTCTA
Source organism: Phaethon lepturus (assembly GCF_000687285.1). Lineage (NCBI taxonomy): Eukaryota > Metazoa > Chordata > Aves > Phaethontiformes > Phaethontidae > Phaethon > Phaethon lepturus. The sequence continues at coordinate 155 of NW_010558664.1, forward strand.
GGATCCTTACTTCAATTAAATAACATCAGGTATGATGAATTTTCCTTGGCACACCTTTAGCATCAAATGCTTTATGTTTTTACATGACTTTCCAGGTTACTTTGAAACTAAAATTGCCCATAAATAGCAATGGCATTAAAAAGCAATTACAGATACATGCCTTTTTAATGCCTCTATTATAATCCACATTTTTGTAAATCAGAGAGAGACTATTTAATGACACAGGCACAGAAGAAACTCTAATGATTTAATATTAACATCCATGCGAAGCAGTGCTTGTAAGGGGTTGGTGAGGTAGTTTCAGACTGAGGTAAGAAAGAGGAAAAAAAAAATGAATAGAATCTGACATAAATATTAGCAAATGGATCTATATTTTATAAAGGCCATTTTATCCAAGAGAGTTTAGATTTCCTCCCACTCACAGAATGAATTCACATTGAATAAACCCTTGACTCGTGAGACTATTTCACATGCAGATTTGGATTTTATGTAAATTATTTAACTATGTTTTAGAAAGTTTGGGCAGTGATGTAGAAATGTTCCCCTGCCTATGCATATCAGTCAAAGAAACAGCACTCATCACTGAGGAATTCATAAGGGTAAAAGTTTTGCCAACAGGCTTAAGACTAGACTGTGGCGTGGAAAAGATGAGACTGTATTATCCTACCCCTTAAATTTGCCTCCTCCTGACAAGAGGAGGAGAAGGCAGTGCCTTGGGCCGAGCTGTGCTAGCAGTACAAAAACCTCTGCCCAGAAGAGCACCTTGCAAACTGGAGAAACCTAAACCCGGAGAATGGGGAGACATACACTGATGCCAGTCAATATCCAAAAGGAAAATTTTGCAACCTTCACATCTGGAATATCGAAAGGAAGGTTAATTCATTACATGAAAGGATAGGATTTTTTTGCTTTATCTCCTGGTTATTTCCAAACCACTCAGAATTATCTTTATTTTATTTGCATTACACTCAAGCCAGGACACCTTCCTCCATGTTTCAGCATTGGATAGTATCTGATAAGGCAAGAGATCGCTTTTAACAACAGGGAGTTAAATGACAAAACCCCTAGGGTAAGCCCCTCCGAAAGAGTTCTCCAAAGCAGAGCTGTTGAGACACTACAAAAGGCTCGAGGTAGTCAACGTATAATTGTCCACTGCATTGCAAACAGAAGAAAAAATCTGTTTGCTATCTATCTTGCACATTGCTGAATTTTTGCTCTTTAAATTTATTCATGTCCAAAAAATACATACGATATTTTATTGTTGATTCTCCTACCTCAAATAAACGACTTTTTATCTAAGCTGGGCTCTGCCATTAGGTCAATACTGATACGGAAAACATGAGGCCGTTTTATTTGATGAGAGATGTTACATTGTGCTGCATCATAGGAATTAACTACAAAGCTTCCACAGCAAAAAGCAGGAGATAAAATTTTATCAGTACCATGCCAGCTGCCCACACAAAACAGCACCCACTGAAGGTGTACGGGAGACTTTCAACCAGTCGCACGTCTGTCTGCTACCCAAAGCCAGACAAGTCCACAACAGAGTTTGACAAAGGTTAAAGAGAAAGCACATGTTACAGAAGAGATGCCAGGTTGTCAGGGAGATCTAGATAATACTGAACAAAAAAGCTCTAACCCAGCTCAGGTGGGGGAACAGAAGACAGAATCAGAGCTACTAACAAAATAGCAGGGAATTCAACAATTTGGGAAATGTGTAATGGGATACTGAGCCTTTCCCCTCCAGACTTCTGGTTTTAATTAGGTGCTTGTTCAAAATAATGGAAAGGTTTTTCGCAACTGATGGCTGATGTGTAGATTGCAAAAAATGAGCTGGTCTGAGATTGGACAGTGATATCATAGTACAATACACTCAATCTAGCCACATTCCCCTTTCCCCTCTCAATTCTTCCAACTGTCTCTCTTGTTGTCGGCCCGAGCAGGATGGCGATACCATATAAACTCCCAATTATTCTCTCGCTACCTGGAGACAGGAGGCAGAGGACGACGGAGGTAGATGAAGTGGGAAGGATATAGAAGGGTGCAGTAAAACTGGCTTAGACATTCTGCAAGCAAAGCTCATCAATCCCAGAGATGTTAGTCCAGCATCTCAGACAGCTAACTAATGCAACCAGAGGAACAAAGGAAAAACAGAAATAAAGATAAATAGCTAGGAAAATTAAAGCAACAACCACCAAAGAAGTATATAGAATTTTTCCTTAATATTTGTAGACGTTTTCCAGGTGTCAGTAATGCTTTGGGCCATCCTTCTACTGCTTTGAATGCTTTTCTTCCCCACATCCTAATTTTTATGGGAAGTGGTTGTTTTTTTGTAATTTAATTTTCACTGCACCTTCACTGCATTCACATTTTGGCCTAATTTTCCACAAGGGAATCAGGCCGTTCATTTAATAACAAATTATACGTACTCTGCCATGGCTTTTAGGTAGGGTAGAAGTTTTTATGATAACCGCTGTTATAGCCCTAATATTTTTGGATGCCATTCATGAAATACCTCTATTTGATTCTGCCATTTAAGGCCAATCTGCTTAGCCCCGGTTTTCCCCTCGGTCTGCTCCAATTTGTCCAATTCATCCTCCAGAGAGGACGAATATCTGAGCTGTCCTTCGGCAAGTGCAGTTCACGTGCCCCTCAGACATGCTCTTTCCCCATACCGTAACATGCCAAGAGAGATGAGCTTTGGTCTGCAGTCCAAGTTACTGTTTTTTTTCCAGCATCGAGAGCTTTGAGGAAGTTTTCCTTGGAAGTGGGTCCTCAGTGCAGCAGTTAATTTCTTTACCTTGATCTGATAGAAATATTTACTCTTAAAGAGTACATCAACTGATGAATGTACATACTTGGTTTCATAAGCATGTTTTGGAGATACCTAGAAAGTGCACAAGAAGCAGTATTTCATAAATATTAGTGCAAATCAGCAGAACCTCATTATGTCCTACTGAGCTGTGGTGATTCACATCAGCTGAAGGAAATATGACAACAAAAAGTAGAATTCTAAAGAGCCTGGGCCCTCTGATTAAAATCAGGCAGCAAACAAATGAGGCTGAGTTTTCAATTCAATGCAAGACAGTAATTGTAGCTTGTGAAAGAAGAAGAAACCCATCACAGTCCTGGCATTCCAGAAATCTGCTCTCCTAAGAGGAAATGTTTCTTATCCTTTCTGATGGATGAGAGGCTCAAAGTACAGTGTCACTGAAACAGGAAAGTAACTGCAGCTACAGAGACCCAAATCTGCCAAGGTACAGAGAGCGCTGCCAAAAAGGCATTTTAAACTTTAAGAAGACCTGACCAGAGACTATTTGGCTTGTTTCAGCTTCCTGATGGTTGAAAGCTGGAAAGGTAGCGGAATCTCAGGAAAAATACCTGGAAAGACTAGATGGCAGAAAAATAGCCGGCAGAGTGTCTGGAAGGGGGAGGACACAGGAACATGAGTTTTCATTGAGGTTTCACCACTTGGACAATTTGCTGATATCGGCAGAGCTTTAAAGATATTGTTTACCTGAAAGCTTTTCTAAAGCTGGCTTGATAACGCGACATATCAGCCTGGCTTCTAACTCCACACCTCAACAAACAGAAGGCACATCTTCCCCTGCTTTCCAAAATGCCCCTACATATCTCACTGAGATTTTTGGGTTTATGTTTTCATACATTTTTTGCTTTGATGGTCTAGAAGCAAGAAAGTCTCATAACTTTTTGCGATGCAAATGGCTCCAGCATGATAGTGATGACCGACTGCCCTATGAAAGGATCACTGAGGAAACATTGATGTTTTGTATGTTTGTTCGTATTTGAAGAATCCCCATTGCCAATTACAGTTGGCTGCTGTCAGAGAGCATCACCCCTAACAAGATCTCTTGAAACACACAATGAACATGATCTTGAAGCTCCTAATGCTCCAGATCAGTAGAAACCTTGAGGACAGTGATATCATCCTGCCAACAGCTGTCATAAGTAGTGTGGTTTTATCTTGTCGTTCGCCTAACAACTGTCTTTTCCTTTTCTATTTCGTGCTTCAGCATATCTTCAGCTGTCATAACGGATATGTCAAGCAATATTACCCTCCCAACAATATCAGTTCAAATTACTTCCCAGAATATTCCTCTTCTGGCCTCTCAAAGGCATGAGTCTATTTTTTCAACTGCAGTCAGTGCAATAGTAGAACTAATTCACTCTGTATCAGTGTATCTTTTCCATAAAGTACCAAATTCAAGATGTCAAAGGTTAATCCTAAAGGTAAATTAATGTAAAACTGCTAAATCACAGCACTTATGTGCTGAATTGTTACGGAAAGCTTCCCAGATAAAGGAAGAAAACTTTTTACTTATAGCATTAATATATATTGCATATATATATAGCACTTATGTGCTGAATTGCTACGGAAAGCTTCCCAGATAAAGAAAGAAAACTTTTTGCTTATAGCATTAATATATATTGCATATATATAGCATATATATTGCAATATATAGCATGAAGTCTTATGAGGAGCAGCTGAGGGAACTGGGGGTGTTCAATCTGGAGAAGAGGAGGCTGAGGGAAGACCTTATCACTCTGTACAGCTACCTGAAAGGGGGTTGTGGCGATGACGGTGTTGGTCTCTTCTCCTAAGTAACCAGCAATAGGATGAGAGGAAATGGCCTCAAGTTGCACCAGGGGAGGTTTAGACTGGATATTAGGAAAAATTTCTTCACTGAGAGGGTGGTCAGGCATTGGCACAGGCTGCTCAGGGAGGTGGTGGAGTCACCATCTCTGGAAGTGTTCAAAAAACGTGTGGACGTGACGCTTCAGGACATGGTTTAGGGGACATGGTGGCGCTGGATTAATGGTTGGACTTGATGATCTTGAAGGTCCTTTCCAACCTTAGTGATTCTGTGATTCTGTGATCAATACCAAGGTAACAGACAGATGCACTCTGCAGTCCAGACCGACTGACTACCCACAGGTTTTTGCCCACCAGCAAAATTAGGAATATGTAATGCTCTTTTTAAGCGTTGCTCCTTCCTAATAATTATCTGCTCCTGGAATCACAGACATGAAGAACATAACGGTTTACAGAGAAATCCTCAAGAAAACAATACCTTTCTAGTAGTATAGATTTAAAAATGTCTACCAAAATCATACAAGATAGGAGAGAAAGGGAAACTGTCATTCTGAGGGCTGCGAATTCAGGAGAAGCTGCCACGTGTAACAAACACATTACAAGTCAGCCTGCGTTCACTGATGCAACTCTCGGTGGACTGTTCAGACCTTTTTTCCCCTATGCAAACGTCAGTGTTTAGGAATCCTGTTCTTTCATGAAGACACAGCTCTTGTTGCAGCAGAGCCTTGAACCTACCACGTATTTATTGTAAGGTGTCAGCTGTGGGTAGCAGTGAAGAAGAACGGCTGACAAATCCTCTTTTTTGCTGTATGTCTGTAAAAAAGCACATGTGCCATAGCATGAATATTGTATTTCCACAGAGAAATTATTTCCTCATTATAATGTACTAGCTGCTTGGCACAGCTGATTTCACACTTGGTTGGTGTAGATGATGCTACAGGTCACACAGTAGCTTTCTGACACACAAGATAAAAACCTATCTGCTGGAGTCAAAACCCAAGCTGTCTTCATCAGAGTCAGTATTTCACTCAAATCATTACAGCAAATACGGTTTATCTGTAGGTAGAAGAAGAAAGGAGTAAGCCAGCAGACAGCATTCGATCTAAGACAGACATCCAGCAACATATCAGGTAACATATAGGAGAGCTAAATTGTGTCTGTACAGAGGTAGACGTGCATCAAGTCTCCCAACAGTGAACTGCCGCCAAGAAAATGAAGTCCAGTCAATTCAAATTGCAGTGAAGAGTATTTTCAAGTTTTCTCTTTTCCCTTTATTCGCCTGCCAATTGTGTGTGGGGGGGTACAATTTAATTTTCCTGTTTTGAAAAACATCTCCTCCTCTTCCCGATGGGTAAAGCCTACCAAAACTAAATAGGAAACTGCAGAATTATGGCTAGGATCCAAATGAGATTTCAGCACCCATTTAAGTAAAAACACATGCTTATTTCCAGCTCTCTTCAAAGAAGTCTTTAAGCACATGGCTGAAGTTTTTAAGTGTTTTTTTTAAAAAAAACCTGTTTGATAAAGGTAAATGTTAAGTAACCAAGCCCTTCAGAAGAGCAGCAGGTCTTAACTGGGACTTGTACAGCACATCAGCCTAGGTTTGCTCAGGGCACTTGCTGGCAAGATGTTTCTATATCTAGTAAAGCCAACATGCAATAAAAGAAGAAAAAAATGAATTGCCCTTCACCACCGTTGTCCATAGTAACTGTTGAAAACATCCAGACAGAAGCATGACTCTTAACTGTGGCCCATTTAACAAACAAAGAAATCATCCATAAGACACAAAGAGCAACAACAGAGTACTAGCACTCAGCATACCTACAAAACATGAGAGCACAATTTGGAATGCAGTGGCCCTTATATCCAGGGATAGCCAGGAAAACGCTGGCTCCTCTGAGCAAGAAAGCAAATCAAACATCAAGAGAAGAGAGTGTGGCAAGTGCCACCTGAGCTTATCATGAAGGAAGATGGACAAGTTAGCAAAGTCATTCAGCAGGTACAGGCAAGAAAAAAGAGTTTTCATTAAAAAAAAAACATTTAAAAGAAAATCATAATCTGGCATCTGTATTCTTGCTACTTCGCCTATTCTCCTTCTCCAACTATCCTTAGGCATCTGGCCTAAGTGGCTAAGAAATCAGTGTCTTCTGACCACTTGGCTCCTGCCTCCCAAAAACCAGGCGGGCCCTGAACCCCTGAATGCCAGGCTGACGGGTCACCAGCAGGTTGGTTTCAATGGTCTTTAGGCTGCTGCAAGATCTCTGCAGCACACAAGGCAAGGCCAGCTTCTGCTTCCCCCAGGTATTCATGGTCATCCATAAGGATAAAAAGTTTTCTGCCTCGCATCTTATTAACTCCCATACGAGTTTGGAAAACACTACAAAACAAAAGAGATAACTATAGAAAAGAGTCCCTTTGAAACCATTATGGTACTCACAGTGCCAATACCAGCAACTTCTGTACTCCAGGCAGAATGAAATCCAATAAAATTCACTGGAGAAATTTCAATATATGTAGAGAAAATGGAAGAGACAAGGACTATGGCTCTGAAAAATCAGAAGGCTGCAAAAGCCTTAGAGGTAAAGCACAATTTACAATCTTCTCAGTTTATTTATAGCAATTTAAAAGTATCTGGAGATTGCACCAGGAAACTGGTGGGTTGCTTCGACAGCTCCTCTGTCTTCTCCAGGCCATCACCAGCTGCTACCTCACCCAGCAGTCTGCAGTAGCAGCGATCCCCATAGCACACAGGCTCTCCAGCATCTTAAGCCGAGAAGTGCAGAATAGCACTAGAAATTGTGGTACAGTACAAGGGAGGATCATTTTCCTATATAAGCGGTCCAAATGGTACTCTGAGGTGTCAGTTGTTGCACATTTTCCAGAATACAAGCATCTTTTCCATGTGGTCTCCACGATGCTCATATAACCAGTTCGAGCCAGCCACTATGACTTATTAAACACGCGACTGCAGCTAATTCCTTATTTCTTACCACTTTGCACTCTAAGGTTAATATCTCAGGCTTCAGCAACACCGTGACACTGTTAGACTTCCGTGTGGGTTTGTAAAGTGCCGAGTCACTATAACTGGATTTAAAACATCAACTGGTAACAGAACAGGATTTTCAACGTAAGCATGAGAGAAGAAAGAAAAAGACTGAAAGCGGCAATAAGGGCCATTAGTCTAACTGGGGAGGGCGTTCATCCTAGGCAAAGGCTTTTGTAAAGTTATTGATCCATCATTATCAAATGAAATAAGTCAAAGGGTTAAAGTATAAAGACGTACTGGCAGACTTTCATTTATGGAATTGCACCATGATTGTGTCTCACGGTGCGAAGGTGACTGAGTTGCGCTGTTTTACGGGAGGACTGCTAAGGAAATTGAAGGGTATGTCTTTTGGCATAACTATCAGCCCCTGATGAGCTTTGGTTATACTGGGAAGCACTAGGACAGGCTTAACCCTTCTATCCCTTACAAGAATAACTATCCACCAACCCTGAAACACATCCTGAAGCTTCCTTAATATGACGAAGAAGGGAAAAAAAAGAACATCTTCTATCTAAAGGTCGACTAAAAGAGAAACATCTGAAATAATACTTGAGAGCAGTCAGTAATGAGGGAGACAAAAGAGAAAAATGAGCAGCAAGAACCCCTTGGATTTACTCCTATCTCCTCTATACTGAAGCACCTTCAGGAACTCTCTTCATTTCTCCAAGTCTTTAGCTTCCTCATCTGTGAAATGTAGTTATGGTCTCATGCCTCAGCACTGCAGACTAGGCAGTGGTACCTGTAGATCTTCACCATTCGTATCACATAGCCCTGTGAAGTCTGGTGCTAGAAAACATATGTCGTTCCAGGGGTACACAGTGTGAATTGTTTCATCTCTAGTTTCATCAGACTTCGAATGCAAGACCTTAAAAGAGAAATAAAATTCCTAACTAAAACTGAAGCATAATTCAGACATTTAACTTCATGAGAGGAATAATGAAAATAATACTAAAAATCTAGCAGTGCTAGGGGACAAACATGGAAGCGAGGAACTTCCATGCTCAGATGAAAATCTGCACAGCACAAAGGTGGTCGAAGAGGAGCACAGGGCAATGGGTTGGTGGAGACAGTAGCACGATGGGTATGATGGTGGAGTGCTCCAGCCATAGGAGGGAAGGGACACTTGTCCTTTTTACATCTATCTTACCCACAGCCATACGCGAATTAGAGCTGAGTACACAACATCCCATACTATTCTCACGATGGAAAATTCTAGCCAAGTGGTTAGCCTGATTACTGTTAATTATCAACAGAAAACACATTATCCCATCACCAGTGGAGAAAGTCTTTATGACTATTACATGTTCAGCTCTTAAGAATTCAGGAAGAGAACAGAATTGTATTATCAGGTGAGACAGAAGGTCCAGAAGAAGGGAAATGGGAAAGCAAAAACTACTCCTAAATAATAATCCACCTTAATGTATGGAATTACAAATTATTTAAGCAATAAACTAAAAATACATTTGCTGCCATCTGTATAAAAATATATAACTTTCTATTGTTAATTCATTTTAGAATTGCATCAATACAGCCAGGTATTAATGTTTTAGCAGTTTTAGACTACCTCCAACAGCTATGCTATGCTATTAAAATACTCATTACCTTTTAAAAAAGTTATTTAGCCAGCAAGAAACAATGCATGTGAGCACAGATGAAGAGCTGGCAGCAAATGACCTCTGTTTTGTTCTTAGTCACAGCAAGTTTCCAAGCACTCATCTAAAAAGGTTATTATTACGTTCACACTCTTCATCATCTTTGTCCCATTTCATCAAAAAGCAAAGCTCAGATTCATGTGATGCGTTACAGGTAAATAACAATTACGACTTCTTTCAAGTGTAAAAACTATTCTTACATAACTTATTAAAAAAAAAAGGACATCTTGTGAAGTCATTTATTTTAAAAAAAAACAAACCCAAACTGTTAGTTCTAACATCAATTACTCGGTTGAAGGAGAACCTACAGAGGAACTCAGCATTACCAGCTAAAATACATTAAATGTATAACTCACCTTTCCTATCTTATGTATTTTCGATACATATTTAAAATCATACCCTGTTCTCCAGGAGGACAAGGCTTTCAAGTGTTTTGTAAGGTGCAGGCATGTGCAACACAAAAGCAATACAAAGCAGCCAAACCTGGATTCTGACAATTTTAATGGCTATTTCACCAGCTCTAAATTTTGCAATGATTCTATAGAAAGTGACTTTGCCTGTTCTTGCACTTCCAGACTCTGTGATCTTATCATCTAGGCTGCATCTTACTGAAGGGACTTCTTCAGCTCCCCATTGTACTCTCTGTCCATAACTTCAGCATTTTACTCTCCTCACCTGTATTCCAGCCTTTCTTCCACTCACATATTGGCTATTGTGTCTACCTGAATGGCACCCATTTGCTTCACATATTAGGAAACTGAGATTTTAAAAAGGGAATATGTGATGGAAGTTCTGTCATTGATGCCAAAAGGCTCACAGTTTGACCAATTGACAATACTTTTGCATTTCAAATCCAAACAAGAAAACATGTTAATGAGTCTAATCCAATAAGCAAGAGAAATTTAGATGGGGCTAGATTAAATCCAGGATGTTTAATATCCCAGTCTTCATTAATTTAAGAACATGTCTTTGCATATACTTTCATAAAGCAGAATCACAGAGGCTTCCATGTACTTTATTTTTATATCAGGGCATATTTCACAACTCTAATCACCCTTCCTTTCTTCCACCATTATCAAATGGCTGCAGAAGACACCGAACCAAGAGAGACTTCCAGCTCACCTACCGCACTTTATGGAGCAATATTATAACATTATGCCTGCAGGGTTTTCACTGTGAGCTTCTCTCCCTGTCAAGAATGTAAAAGTTTAACCTGGATTTAGGAAGAAAGCCACCAAAATAGCGTTTTAAAAAGGCTGAGACCTATAAACCAATTATAAGCAAAAGGAAATTTTGTAACTGAATCTTTGTCAGTACTGTTGGAGGAAAATAGGTCATGTCAAGAAAACTTGAATTCATTCATTGATATGATTAAATGTTTGTTTTTATAAAGATGATTAGATGGTTTAAGCTCTTGTAAAGCACTTGACCTAGTATCGTACAGTGTACTGACTGAAGATCGATGTACAAAACATGCCGAATGAAACAGGGATTAGTAAAGCATGAAAATTTAAAAAAATTAGTGTCAGCAAAGAATGCTCTTCCTCCGTTCCTGGTGGGATTCCACAGGCTTCTGTAGCAGGCACTCTGTTATTCTGCGCTGCGATCAACAACTTTGAAGTAAACATAAAATAGGCAGCTTACTCAAACTTGGAAGGAATTTCATATGATGGGAAAGAACAGACACCACTGTGAATTGGGCCACTTCAAGGAAGATGTCTATTAGTGCAGCAAAATACAAAGACATTGATCCATTAGAAACGTCTCCACATCAGTGGTGGTTCCGATTTTCTTAAACACGACCGAATGCAGAATATACCTGCAGAGCAGTGAGGAAGAAGAGTGGAGCTTTTTCTTGGAAGGCAGTGACTGTAGAAGAATAGAGGGTCATATGTAACAGCATCAGCTGTCCAAGTCTCCGGGCATGAGAAAAAATGGCCGGGTGAAAGAATGACCCAAAATTGAGAGAACTGGGAAAAGTGCCCCCAAGTAGCAGAAAATTGAGACAATTTGGTGAGTAGTTCAAACTAGAGTAATTCTAATTATTAAGAATACAGAAAAGAAGAGAGAGGTAGAGAGGCAGCTTAACAGCTTTGAGGGCTTCATACAGGGGAAAAAAAATAGAGAAAATTCCTGAATAAAGATTCTTTTTGATCTAGACTGGGACTCTTGAAGGTCAAGTTGCCTCACCAGGCATGTCTGTGGCATCCGAAGGAGGTCTGCGCTGCGCTGGCAGCTAAAAAGCTATTGGACCCATGGAGGGGACAGACAGCAGAATATAAGAGGCTTGGAGAATATGAAGGCGCTTACGACGCTACTAAGTACCAACGTTTTAAAATAAAGCTCATAATAGTGAGGTCTCAACTTCTGCGTCATACCAGACCTTCTGAAAGCTACAAATTTCTTATGCAGAGAACACGAAGCTGAGGAGCACTGCTGGCAATAAATCTGGTGGCTGCTCCTACTCAGAGGCCTCCTTCCTCTTTGAATTTAATGGAAACCTTCTCAACTGCTATTTTATGTGTTGCCTGGAAGTACTACGCATCCGTTGGGTTGTTGTGATGCAAGTTAAAATATGCAGCAGGAAAAGCTGATTTTTTAAAAAAAATACATATATTTCTTTAAATTACACTGTGGTCTGAAAACCAAATTAGTCAGTTAGTCCATGTAATAATTTCCAGTAAGGACTTTTGTTCAGAATTAATGCAAATTCTCCACAAACACAATTTTTTTTGTGTGGATAAACAAATTGGACATGGCTTTTCAAATGGACGAGTAGCAGATAATAGTGTTCAGAGTGCCTACTGGCTGCCTGGAAATGCAAGGTATTCCAGTATAATGAGATATTGCACTGCTTGAGACTTGATACTTCTTTAACCAAATGGTGTTTCTTTGACAGAAGTCTCTCAAGGTTAAGTATGTAGAGCAGCTACAATTTATGCGAACAAAATCTATGCTGACTCTCTGAACTGATGACATCTATTTTCTATCTCGAGTGTAATCTAAAAACATCAAAAACATCTGATTTCCCTCTTCTACCTCCCTGCCCTTTACTGAAAATCATGTTGGTGCTTTCAGGAAAATGTCCACAAAAGTACTACTGTTGCTCTGAGTTCACTCGTGATTTTCAAGTGTGCTTATTTTGACAATGTATTTCTTATCTGTTTTTTTTGGAAAATTTTAAAGCCATGTTGCAGTACAAACCTCTCCGCTGCAAAATTCACCAACAAGCAAGTTAAATAAAAAAGAGTTAGAGAAAATATCTGTATGTGCGGTATAAAATAAGTGAGGTGCAACCACTGGCTCTTACTAAACACCATCTGACTCAAGAGTTTAATTTACTTTCTTGGTATGTTACCCTCCCTCTTCCAATACCCTTCCTTTCTAAAGATCTCTCCTTTACCACCGACATGGAGCAGAAACTTTTGTGCCGTTGTAAGTTTTGTCATAATCTAACGTGTCCTTTAAAACACACCTACTCTTCCTACATGAACTCATTGAAAACATGGTTTATTACCTTGCATTTCATTTCATCAACCAGTAATCAAATTCTTAATGTGATAATATTAATGCCAAATAGATTTTACAGGAAGAAATATGAAAACAATTTCCTTATGCTCCATTCTTCCCCTTTCTTGATTCTCACTAGCTGGCAGGGCACAGAAAAAAATCCCAGAAATCTGAAGGCAATGTGTGATGCTCATTTCAAAAGCTCTCAGTGGTGATGTAAGCAACAAAAAGCCTAAGAAATGATCTCAGTTGTTTTCTGGCTACCCTAAATATGAAAACTTGAATGTAAAATCGGTAAATCAAGCTTGTATCTGTGCTATGCAAGGCTTCTGGAGGTATATATATTAACCATCTATTTACAAGATAACTCTGCCTTCAAATCACAGATGATCACCTTGGAAATGAACAGATCCCTACTTACGTAAGTGAAAAATTTACAGCAAAACATCAAATACCCACCAAAGGCACATTTGCTCATTGTTGGAAGATGTCACGTGAAATATGATGTCAATAAATACATTTCATTCCCCGCGCTACATCAGAGTACATAGAAACTGTCAGTAGGTTGGCCCAATGAAGTGTCAGGATGCAAAAGGGGAAACACTAGAAATGTAGCTGCAAGTGTTTAATAGAAGACCCTAAATTTAAGATAATTTCCCCTTTACTGGCAAGAAAAACATGAGGGTGGGCAGATGCAGACACTGTTTTCACTGGCTCTTTCAGGGAGACATTTGCCATCTGGTTTGTTGAGGTAAAGTGAGTTGAGAGAAAAAGCCAAGATCTCTCTTTGAATGTTAAATGAGTTGTTTCTGTTGGAGAGTAGATATTAAAACTTAAACTGCCTGGGTAGAAGGTTCGTTCTCTCCCTTTAAACCACCGTTCAGTTGCTAATGCACTATTCGGTTATAAGTAATGCAGCATATGAGAGAAAATCTAATGACACTATAACATTTATAAGTTAAAAGCAAAAGCTTCATATGCTGACAATGAATTGCAATTTTTATCTCAAGGTATGTATGCTTACCCTTTCCAATGTTCACTTTCAATTCTGTAAACTATTTTTTTCACATTTCATGTATATTTATGAATATACTATTACTGCCAAATTCCTAGCTTTGCTATCCTTGCAGAGCTTAATACATATTCAAAAGTCACAGCTGTGACTAGGAGGAGATGAATATTTTTGTGGAAACCAATTTTTCTCACATATCAAAATGTATTTCTTTAATTTATTGTCACATGCTTGTTAAACCATATTTTAGATTCTTTTCCTAATGCACACTTACGCAGAATATGTATTGCAGTTTAGAAGACAACTACAATTGCAGTCCATACTTATTTAAAGAAAGATTTCCTTCAATTATGAAATACTGTGGGCAAAACACTGGCAAAAGCATTTGGTGCTTCACAGGAACACTTGGAAAACTTGCAAAACTCAAAAATTTTATTAACATGCAGAGTGTTGATGACTCCTATGCCTGTGACAGTTATTATGGCTGCTCTCAGAAATTACTAATTAAGTAACTCAGTAATAAGGATAAAGGATGACAACTGAAATAGATTTAATTCACGATAAAAATCCCTCTGTATACTACAAAATATACTTGTGCTTTATAAATTTTGGGAAAAGATATCTCCAAAAAAAACCCACCAACCCAAAACCCAAGAAATTTACTGTTTATCATTCAGTCATAACTGGAAAAATTACTTTTTAAAATCTTGATTTCACTGAACAATGTGACTGTTGGGATAGCTGTAAATGGCTGATGCAACTCACGGGTAGAGTGGAATGGTATTGTTCCCTTTGGCAACGGTCCCATATAAAGGGAAGGCTTAAGTAGTTTTGTGGAATACATAGATACTAATCTCCTCTAAATGTGCATCTAAATACTTAATTTAAAATGTTACAAATTTCAGTTCAGCAAAATCTAGGTTGGGATCTATAAGAAAATGGAAATTTTCAAGTGGTCGTTCCTATCACTGGTGAACTTTCATTCAGACAAAGGCTACAAGACAAACCAGTGAGACCAGTGAGGCCAGCAGAAGCGGCTCACACGGCTAACCAGTGCCTAAGCCATTCTCTTTTCTGGCAACAGAAACTCCCATTTATTCCAGTGGACACAGTTGTCCTGACTGGGGCAAAAGCTGTTTTTGCAGCGTTACTAGTACCGCTCTATAAACCAAGCACAGCCAAACCAAAATGCCTTACGTGTTATTGAGGCAATATTGGATAACCAGGGGAGAGCTGGTAGATACATTAACCAGCCAGAATCTCTTCTGTCTGTACCACACGAGCATTTAGCTGGTGCATCTAAAATACACATTTCCTTTCCTAGTCTGGACAAACTCAAAGAACAGTAATTGTTAAGTTATATCAAGATATGCGAAGAATAAAACATCTGGCATTAAGATACAGTCTGTTCTGGAAAACAATATAGATGTAATGTTTCTGCATACTTTGCACATTTATAATGGAATGGCACTATCTCTAGAGCATGGATTTTCCCAATATCATTTTCATCTGGTGAGTGAGCCAGAGTTTGTTAACCATCTGCATATGTGCAGTATAGATTTTAAAAGTAATTATTTTTATAGCGTTCCAAATTGCCATTGCATAAAATAGCATATATTTTTCAGTTAAACAGCCGGAGGTTACATAAGTCATAAAATACCATTTTGCATTCATTTTAGTTTAGCTGTTGTGCAACTAGAAGATTGTGTATATATATTTTGTCTCAAAGAAATGCAAACATTTGGATTGAAGTTTTAAGGTTCCTCGCTGGTGACAATGTTTGAAGGGAGAGGTTTTCGTGTTTTATTTTCATGCCTTTAGGGACATACTTGCAATGATGTCTATCACGACCAAAGATTTAAGTCAGATGGAAACCGTTCAGGTGGGCTTTTCCAGGGGGAGGGGCTTCATTCGGATACATGACTCTTCTTTCTTTCTTTCTACTCTTCCCTACTGAATGAACACTACTGAAATTCTTATTTACACAGGAAAAAGAATATCTACAACACCCATTTAAGGCTAACCATAGGCTGTGGTTGTGCTGTTGCCTTTATTGTTTGGGAATGCTTGGGTCTTTTTGGGGAGAGGAGGATTTGGTCTAAAGCCTTCTGCTGTATAATCTGTAAATTAAGTAACTGGAAATACCTTGGGCTTCTGAAATATTTAGAAATATAAAGAAAACATGATGACCAAATTACAACTGAGTAAAAATGAGTTGGCTTCAAATGGCAACTTTCAGTAGGAAGATTCATAGAGACAATAAAATTAAAGCTGTAGTTAAACCTTCGTAACAAAAACCTCCACTGAAAACTAAGTGAAGTCTAATGTGCAATTAAATTTTTCACGTACCCAAGGACAGGGTAATTTCTCTTCAAGATAGGCATCAAACACAAAATAGCTGCTCAGCACGGTCCCAGACTGGCTGAGCTGAACCTTCATTAGGACAAGCTACTTTGAAAAGTTCTCTAATTATTTGAAAGGTCAGAATGAGACTGAATACCTCAAAACCACCAAAAAAAATTACCAAAGGCTCTTTTGTTTTTTGTTTTTTCTTTTCTTTCAGGGAAGAGCATGGCTGGCAGCTAAATCCACGTAAGAATTCATACAAAGTTAGGAGGCTGCTGATAAGTGAGTCTTGCAAAATACTACACTTTCTTGGCCTCAGGCAAACAATTTTTTTTCTGGTGGATAAACAACAATATCATCCTACTAACATGTGTAAATTCTATTCCTTCATGCACAAATTCCGTAATTATTTTTCAGGCTTTGATAAATAGCATGAATCTTATATTATGCATGGTCCTCCCCTGTAATGAATAAATTTTCTTTTAAAATCTGCAGCCCTAATAACTGACTAGGAAGTAAACAAGAAAAAGAGAAACAGGAACTGTTTCAACATGCTGATTGGAAATAAAGTTAAAAGAGGAAAAAAAGGCAGAACCCCTAACGTGTATTCAAAGTTTGATAATGATTTCCAAATGAGACTATTCTAAATGTAACACCTTCAGACAGCTGTAAATTTGATCCACAACAGTAATAACTGTAGCAGTGATTTCTAATCAGGAATTACTAGCCCTATCATGCCTGGTACATTTTTTATTCATAGTTTTATGTTTTTCTTTTAGCATCCATTTAAACAGAGTTACATATTATTTTAAAGAAAATACGAAAACTGCACTATGGCCCAGTCAATTTAAAGCAAATACAGAAATTAGTATTTTTGCATTTCAACTGCCACTGCGATGGAATTCCTTTTCCTTAACAAAATGTGTTCACCAGTGCCAAGAAAGTTTTAAGATTTTAGATCCATTTCTATTATAGGTGCATGCAAATGCCTCCACTTCCATGCCGTCACCCACACACCTTGAAAGCAACCCAAAATTTGATCAACACAGTGACAGTACAAAGAATAAAGATCTGCCTATTTGATTCAGACTGCACAAATTAGGAAATCAGAATAGGAATTAAATAATATAAGGTGTATTAAGCATACAGATATGCACAAGCTAAACTTCTCTGAGTTTTTCAGGTCATACCTGCTGATGTCATCGACCAATTTGACTGTGGAAGAGTGCACATGAATTTTTTTTATATTACTCCTGCTTTCTCCAACTAGATACTTGTACGCATTACTATGAGTGTGTGAAAAGTACCACTGAAATCAACATTATTCACATATTCAGGGTTTGCACAAGCTGCAGGCTTGGACCAGGATATCATACTGTACACTGGAAGAGAGCAAAATACTGACTTTTTTCTGCTCTGTAGAAATTTGCTTATGTTAGCCTACAATTACTCATTATCACTTTGAAAAAAAAGTCAGGAAACCTGGACTACATGTGAAATAATTGTCTGCTTGGAGCTAAACAAACTGAAACAGAGAATCCTAAAGAGCTTTCAGTCATGCTCTCTCAGTTTTATTTCTTTTTCATAGAAGACTCCCATCAAAAATTATGGACACCAAAGAGAACTTGCATGCTGTATGACATCAGAAATCAAATTATTTACTTCTTTAGAAAGTATTTAAGTGAAAGGAATACTATTATTCTTACCGTCTAGGAAGCCAAGGTGGTTTTGTGTACCTGCACCTTCTCTTCAATGACATAGTTATTGCAAACCAACAATTTCTTCTACTCTGTAAACCAACTATTTGTCTTCAAAATTACATGAAGGTATGGAAACAACATGCAAACAACCGTGCTCTAAAGCTCTAAAAATATTAGTTTAAGAAGTTGATGTATTACAATGATCCGCTCAAAATATTTTTGTTATCAAAATATCTTTTCTTTAAGTAGTTGATGTATTACAATGGTCCACTCAAAATATTTTTGTTATCAAAATATCTTTTTGTGCAAAATGTAACTGCTTATGTCTATGTAAGCTGAGTCCTCTTTGTACTTTTCCCCTTCTGAAAAAGCAGCACAGAAAAAAAGCCAGGAAATAATAGTTAAAAAGCTGGTGATTCCACCGCACTGCTTTGAGTGCCACTCCAAAGTGCTGCCATGAGCGTGTAAGGTAGTGTCACTACTAATAATATTTTATTAAATCAGGATCTAGTTCAATTACAGCTGTTCTCCGGAAGATTCAGTTCACTTCACTGGAGAGAAAGGATTCCCTCTCCATATGTTTAAGGCAGACCTTGGGTGCAATATGATTACTCAGCAGCGCGAGATGACAGACCGTTCAACTTTTGCTCAAGCAACCCCATAAATCTCTACTCACGTTACCCAGATCAACAAAACACGGCTCTTAACAAACACTGCCTTTTGTTACGCTTGCTTGACTTCACTCTCCTTCCTCGGTTTCCCGTTTGTTCTGGGATTTCTCTCCCTCTCTGATACAGTTGTATGTGCATGAGAAAAAGAGAAAGGGAGGGCGAGGGAGCCTTGCATCGATACCCACACTTCAAACAATATAATAGGGTTCAAAAAAAATTGCCACCTCTGACCTGCCACCCCTGCAGAGCAACAACGGTTGGAGGAATACTGGAGAAGGAATGTAATTACCGCAAAGGGCTGCCCTTTCATCTCAGCGGTTATATCCCCTCCATGCAGAAGAACCAGATTCAGTTTTGAAATCATTACATTTCTACATACACACACCTCTTTTTACCTTTTGACTGCCCATCTTTCGGAGATGCCGTGAGGGCACACGAGTGCTGAAAACCTAAATGAAGACACTATTATAATGACACTCGCCGTAAAATCAGTCAAGTGGACAACACTGCCTCAATGCCGACAAGTAAAACCAAGGCAGCAGGACGCCAGGCAAGGAACGCTCCTGCCCCACCAACAAACGCCAGCTTGGAAGCTCTGGAGCAACCGCCAACCACCGCGCATCTGAGCGCACAACCCTGCATTTCCAGCGGTCTTTTTCGTTTCCCCCCAGCACAAGCATTTCGCCCCGAGGACAGTGTAAATGCCGGGTCCTCTCTCCCCTTTTGCAGCCCAGCCTGTTTTCTTGCAGGGCTCCGTCCTTGGAGTAATTCCAGTGCAATGAAGGGCAGTACGCCGAGCACCCCAACTCACAGCTCCCTGCCCCAAACCAGCGGGTTTCCTTCTGGAATCCAGTTGCAAAATCAGTGTCTTGTGTACCACATAGCACAAAGCTCCTTGTTCTTGCAGGACTATCCATCAACGTATATAAAATTATTACAACTGACGGCTACTTATGTATGTGGAAACTGCATTCTTTTTCTGGTATATTTTAGTCTACAAGCCAAAAACAATTCTGTGAATGTCCAAGGGTATGAAGATTACAGCAAATTAAGGGCACTTCACATCTGAATGAAAGCATCTGCTAAAGGGAGGGCGGTGAGAGTGGAATGTAGATATTTTCACTTAGCCTGAATTAACTTCGTATTTTTGATTAATTCATCTTAACTTCCCGAACTTCCCTGGGTGGAGAAGTCCCCAGAGCCCGCAACAGGCTGTCACTCTCGCTGCTGTAGCGGCTCCCGTCACTGGAGGGCATACTGCTGCTGCTTTCGCAGGCTTTCACAGGCTCATCACAACATTTTTTGGACAGATCATCTTTTTTTCCTTTGAAAAAATATTTTCTCTCCCCAAATTATCTGAATGCACAAGTCTTCCTTTTATAGATCTCCCACTGCTAAACTGTGCAAGAAAAAAACAAAGCCCTCAAAAATAAAAAGCCAAAAAAGCTCCAGAGTTTTTATTTCCTGTGTAGCGTTTCAGACAGTATAACTATTCATTAACTTTAAAGCATACAGTTTAAAATTCTGTTTTTCTTTTGGTCTCAGCTTTATATCCTGGAGTTCATTTAGACCAAAACCAAATCCCTGGCTCTGATTTTACCCTTAATATTAGGAAAATTGGGCTTCCACCCATTTAGGCTGTTATGCTTATTCAGCATTTCCTCTAGATACTTGAGGAAAAACCTGACCCAGGTAAAGCTCCTTCTTAAGGATATGCATTGAACCCCAAAGAAAATAATTTTTCATTGTGCCTGTGCTCCTCTGGCTGAGCTCTCTCGGCTGCTGAGTGTCCAGAGAGTGTGGAACACTGAGCTATGGTGCAAATTACAAAAGAATTAAGGGCGGGGGGAGATCTTCCTACATATTTAAAGCTCACACGACAGAAATCGTAAAGCAATGAATACCCTGAGACTACCTGTCTTACGCAAGCCCTGCGCAGCGCGTAGGGGCAAGTGCAGCAGAGCAGCCCCCTCCGTACTCCTGCCAGGTTCCTCCACATGATGCTTTTGCTCCACCAGACCTGAAGAGGGAGACCGCAGAGGCCAACACACAAGCAGGTTCTTCCCAAATGGGCCCTCTGTGTGGTTTCTCCTTCCTGCCACAGCCTACGAGATGCAAATTTGAGCCACCCAAGGCCAGGAAATATGTTTCACAATGCCGACGGGCTCCTCAGTACTTTTGAAATCATATTGTGACCCATGGCTTGGAACGGTTGGACACAACTACTGGAGAAGCTTTTTGGACAGAAATTTCATTAGCACAGATGATTGGCCTGACTCTGCTTGAAAAGTCAATGGTAAAACTCAAAGTGATTTTAATGAGAGAAGAAGTAGGTCAGTACTGGAAAATCTCATGCACAGCCTTTATATTCTGTCACTGATTCCTTGTGATCCTCAAAGAAAGAGGAATAATTCTGAATCTCCACAAGCAAACCAGGGAAATCAGTTTTACTGCCCTAGCTGGGCTTTTCTATGATCTGTAAAAAAATCCTTTACAGCGTAAGAGTTTAACTGTGATGCTTCCAAATAAATGGCAAACGCATCTTTGCTGTTGTCCCAGACTTTCAGACCACCTCACTGTAACAAGTTTCCTTTAAAAAAACATGAGCCCAACATTAAAATGTCTTGATCTAAAACTCTATTAAAGTGCGGTGTAACAAACCTCACGTAGTTGTAAAGGCTGCTGGAGGACACATACGAGTGTCAACAAGACAGTGTCAGTCCCAAAAAGGATCAATTCTTAATTCTCTGACCAAATCGGGTTATAACACAGCCTGTACTGTTCAGACTCTGGGGGTTTCTTAGCTCCATTTACAGTCTGAGTTTGTCTTTGCCTAGAACGTGTGTTATTCGATCCTGCATACCTCCCAGCCCAGACCCTGAATGCTTCATTTATTAATCTGATATTATTTCCTCTGTAGAAAAACGGAAAGGATTCACAGCTGATGATTCGAACTGGTTGCTAAACAGCTGGGTCCTCTTCCAAGCCTTTTTCACGCTATGCCTTTTTGCAGGCTTGAGAGTTCAGCTACAGCTATGTTATACAAACTTTTCAGCTAAAGGAACAAATTAAAACACTGGAATCCAAACCACTTTAGATTGGCAACCACATGCAACTGCTGAGTCTCCCTAAGCCATAACAAAACTGTTGTGGAGATCAGAACCCGATTTCCAAAACCTTCATGGAAGTTTTCCATTCTGACCCAGCTCGTCGCATCGCTGACATGCAGTGACACGCCACTCGCCATGTCCTTTCGGTAATGCCATACGCCATGGTCTCCACTCTGATTACGAAGTTCACTGGTGTAGCGAGGGACCAGCACTCCCTGCAAGGCTCTGGTTTACCGTGCACTGTCGTACGTGCACCGGTTGCGTTCCACACGCTGTCCCGATGTGGTCCTCAGCAAGCGGGTGATCCTGCACTAAGGATGGTTATCAGTCCACTTGGTCAACCCCAGAAGATGCCTCTGGAGAAAGAGCAGGTGGACATAAACTGCAGGTGCGTCCTTAGGTGTCACATAATCCCCTGCCAGAACTCCATTTCCAAAGCATCAGCTTCCTACCAGTGAGGAATAGCACAACAGAACATCTGAAATTGGATAAACATGGCTAATTATCAAGGGAATGATAATTGTGACAGTGAAATATGATGATCTACTAGGTCAAATATTTTCTTCAAAGAAACGTGCTTGAAAATTATATTGAAAGCTTGACTTAGACAGATTGCAGGGAACTGATCCAACGCTATGCTCAAAGATATTTTTCCCCTGAAGAAATCAGTCACTGCACTACACAAGGCTTGCATGGACACAAGCACAAACACAAAAATAATTTAATGTTTATTCTGACTTATCTTACTGTGTTAACATCATTAGCACTGATCCATACTGGAATATCAGTCAAATCTTGTGTACATGTTTTCTTGCAGTATAGGTTGAGGTCTTAAACGATATTCTGAAAAGTAAAGCTCAAGACAAGTTGAAAAAACAAAATGTTAATATTTACAGTATTCTTAAAGCACCATCTATAGATAATTCGTACCTGACAAAGTCGTATTTTCTATTCAGCAGATAAGACCTCCTTGTTACATAACAAAAATGGATTGTAGCTTTGTTTTCAGGGAGCCTAACATCTATATGCTTCGACATCATTCAAATTCAACAGGCTATAAAAGTTCACTCAATATCCTAGGTCCCTGACCTTTACATTTCCATCCTGAAATTACTAAACTACGTCGTTGCTTGATAAAAATCACATGACATAATAGCTTGCATAATAATCACAGGAATATAGGACTAGAAGGAATCACCTGGTAACAAATGTTCACTTCGGACAGCTGTATATAACAGCAGCTCCATTCATCTGAGGTTAAGAAACTCACAGAATCTCATAATAAAACAAAAACCTTCAGAAAAGAAGCCCTGAAGCCGTTAAACTCTGCTGTGCCACAGGAGGACAGCAGGAGAGATCAAAGGTATTGCCACGGTTTTAGATCCCTCCATCAGGAACAGATTTGCTAGCTGAAAACACCCAGACAGCTAACTTATCTGGAGACATTTGTACTTGCTCCTCTGCCTCTATAGTATAGAGGAAATCCTATGTTACTATCAAAATAAATAGACATTTTAAAAATTTGAAATAAAATTATTACATTCAAACAATATTTCTACAGATGACCATCTAGGTGTAATATTAACCATAAATTAAGTAGAGTGGCGTCCAGATAAGCTACAGTTGCATCCAGATAAATTACAGTTGCATATCATTATCTATCTCCATCCAGATGTTCTGGAAATCATTCATCATAGTTACATTCTGTCATATTGTGTAAACATCCTATGATTTATTGTAGTTTTAATTGCTATAGAAGTGAGAGCAGATGTCTAGAGCACATTTTACTGACCAGGTCAGGATGCAAAGGTCTTCAAATATGACCAGGTTAGCAGTCATAGACACATGAAGAAAGCAGTCATACTGCGAGGTCTCAGCCAGGAGGACACTGCCTACCATGGCTACAGACCATGAATGATATTACGGACATCTTTGGAAATCATGACTGTAAGTTTATTAACCAAAGATGAGCATTAGATCAATTAATCATTAACCTAAAGATGAATGCTAGGTCATTACATCTACTCTAACATGCTTTTTCTACTACCTATTGTACGAGATCACCAGCTACTCTAAATCAACATAGCTCAGGTAAATTGGTGTATGACCATTGATTTTATATCAATGACAGATCTAATCTACCAGCTTCTTTGCTCTTATTTTTCAGCTTTGTCCAACTTATGCTATTTACTTTGCCTGCCCCTGCCATGCTGACTAATACTCTAATATAGTGTAATTCTGACAAGCTGATGCACACATTAAACCACAGACGAAGTAAGAAGATGGAATTTGTTTCAAATTCCAAAAACAAAAAAAAAAGGTGCTGGCAGCTGCAAGATGTCAGCTGCATTTGTAATAATAAAGCACTCTTCTGGGGAGCACAAACACAATTTTCAATAATTAATACAAAACCCAAGCTAAGTCAGTAACGCTAGCCAAGGGTGACAACATGAGCATATTTTATTAGTAGAACATCATCCATTTCTTTTTTTCTGGCATACAACATTACTGCTTACATTCTTTCATGGCATCTCAATTTGTATTATGGTCCTACATGCTACTCCACCCTTAAACCACAAGAGCGTCTCTGTATATCATTAAACGTCTATTTGTTCTTTTGCCATACTGAGCTTTCTTATTGGATAAAGGAATGCACTGAATTCTCACCTCAAAAATGCCCATTTGGAGGAACCTTTCAAACACATGAAGCAGCAAAGAGTGCTAAAAGAATGTCCTACCCTTCCCTGCACAGGGCATGGTAAATCCTGC